>NW_021143816.1:0-36433 GCF_004193775.1 Glycine soja | reverse complement strand
TCAATTTGGTTTATCTTCCCTTTTACATTTTTATGCCTTTTGTATTTTTTATCTTTTTGGTCAACAAGGGTGTTTCCCTTGCTCCTACGTTTTCCTCAATTGTGGTAAGGAAATCAAACCTACGTAGTTCTTGAAAACTAAACGTTTGGTTAAATTATCTTTGACCTTTTTTGTAAGATATATTTTTATTGAATGGAAGGGTCATTTAAGGCGTTGGACCATTAAACGATCTTTCGATTCTTTCGAAAGGAGAGAAAACATTAAGGCATTGGACCATTAATGATCTCTTGGTTTTTTGAAAGAGGTAACAAAGCTACGTGTTGATTTTAGGCTTTAGAAATCCATGTTTAACCAATAAAAGCGGAAAAGACCATTTCAAGGCGTTGGACCTTAAAAATGGCTTTTTAGGTGATGACAAAAGTTTGATTTATGAATTGATTTTAGCCTTAGTTTCACTTTGGTTATTTAGTCAATTCGATAAGAAAGAAAAATCCAAGAAAAATGTCTGATTAATTTTTTGATTATTTTATTAAAAGACATTTTTTATTATTATATTATTATTTGCCTCTTTTTGGTTTTAAACGTGGTTATGGCATGACAGAACGGTCAGATTTCATTTTAACAGAAATTAAAAGATGTTACAATTCAAATGAACAGTGGAATTTATTTTATTTTTTGATTAGGCGAGAAAATGTTAGATAAATGACTAAAGCACGACAAAAGGTGGTACGAAAAGTAAATGAAATGAAATCAAAAGCATGCGAAATAAGTGGGGACCACTAAGGGTACATAGAATGAATGGAAAAGTTCGATTTTGGGAACTTACCAGTTGAAGACCGAAGAACGACGAAGAACGAATGATGAACGATGAAGAATGGTGGAAAACCTTCGCGAAATCGCCCACAGAAATGTCTCGGAAGCGTTACGAAAGCGCTTCAGCTTGGATTTTCTTCACGGAAACAATTTTTCTCACTAATTATAAGTGATTCTCAGATAGCAGGAGGGTTCAACATTTTGTTCTGCCCTCCTTCCCCTATTTATATGGGACAGAGGGAGGTGGTTGCCACCCAGCTCGCCCAGGGGAGCTGGGATGCTTCCACCAGAAGGCACCGCCTTCTGTTGGAAGATCCTGGAAGGCCCAAGTGGGCCTAATTGCTATTTGTACCCCCCTGTTTACTAAATACACCCCTCTACCCTTTTTGCTAATATTTTTCTATAACGTTATGGGAACTTTACGAATATGTAACGATACTTGTTTTCTTTCCGTAATGTCACGAAACCTTACGGATTACACAATCATCCTTCTTTGGCTTCCGAAATATTGGCGGAACTTTACGGATTGCGCATTAACACTTCCTTTCACTCCTGACATGTCACGGAACTTCACAGATTGCCTAACATGGGTGTCAAGTACCTCAAGTGGTCAAGCGAGGGTCGCATCCCAACAAACAGATGGTCCCGGACGAAATTAGGGTATGACAACATGAAACCACCCTTGGGAATTATCACTAGCAGTGGACTTTTGGATCCTGTCCATTAGGTTTCTAAATTAGGGGGGCACATAGTAAACTTACTCTGGCTTGTTCCTTGATCTCATCATGCATCTCTTCATGGCATCATGATGGACATATCATTCCTGCATTTTTCATTTATCATATTCATGCACTACATTTCCATAAATCATTGCATTATCATACATCTTCATTTAGCATGCCAACTACATACATTCTATTTTCATCGTTCGCACTCATGCATAGTTTCTCAAGCCATGCATTTTCCTTTGCAAAAACAAAAAAAAAGAACTAAAGAAAGTCACAATAAAGTATGAAAGTTGTTCACTTTCCCATATGGTTCCTTTTTCTCCAATTTTTAACAAATATATTCAAGGAAATGAAATACCGGCAAGCGCACCGAGTCATCAAGTATTTAAAATTAAACAGAGTGATCCGAGTATCGAACTCAGTGAACTTGCTTATTAGACAGAGTTTTATTTAGAAGTAAGGAATTGTGGGAACAAACATTGATAATTGATGGTTAAAAACAAAAATAAACTAATTCTATGGTACAAACAGTAAATGCAAGTAAGTAAAAGTTGACAGCAATAGGTAAAAAGCATTGGGTCCTTCTAACAAACAAGTTGATGCATATGAGTATATTTCTCTAATTAATCATGTTCTTGTGTTCTATGTTGTCGCCTAAAGTACTAAACCTCGATCCCTCATAAGTTTAGACTAATTTAACCTAAGCTTCGTCCGCAGATCCCTCTTGTAAGACTAGGCTTAACTAAACAACATTATCATCACAGCATATTCAAAAACCAAAACCCCGCAATCCATCCCTGGTATTGTAGTTATTTAGTCTTGCTTCTATCATGTTCTAAGGCAACAGTACATTTCCTAATGCTAAAGTAACCTAATAGTACACACAAGTGGGTGATCAGACCAAGGGCATGCAATAATTAAACATTGAAAGAAGCATTGAACACACAAAACACAATTAATTAGATATTAAAGATAATTTCATCAACTTTTCCTTAGAAATCCCCAACTAGGGTGTTTAGCCAGCCATACACAGAAACCCTAACACAAATGAGATAGAGAGTAAAGAATAATTGTTGCTTACACAAGAAGGGGTATCCCTCCTCCTCTGCTTAGCACCTCACAATCACTCTAACACTCACTAATCTCTCTAAAAATGTAGAATCCTAGGCTTCTCTACACAACTGCTCCTTTTTGCTGCCTCCAGAGTCTCTCTCAAATTCTATGCAGAAATATGCAGCTTTGGTCTCTCAAAATCGTACCCTAATTTGACAATTCAGGCTTAAAAAGGCTTTGAAATCACGATGTCGCGCTTAGCGCGAGTAAGTGGATTTGGGCTCGGCGCCAATCATGCGTTGAGTCTGGCTAAAGACAAAGGTCTCCCTTAGCAAGCTGATCTCGCGCTTAGCACACAACCTTGATTCTTGTGCTCTTACAGATTCCCTTGTCACATTAAGCGCGCTAAAGCTACGCTTAGCGGTGGATGCGCACTGAGCCCTATCTTTTATCTTTCACAGGACTTAAAGTCCTCACCTTTATCTTTCATAAGACTCAAATTCCTCGCTTTTATCTTTCATGGGACTCAAAGTCCTCTCTTTTATCTTTCACAGGACTCAAAGTCCTCGCTTTTATCTTTCATAGGACTCAAAGTCCTTGTCTTTCATAGGACTCAAAGTCCTCTATCTTTATGCTTTCATAGGACTCCAAGTCCTCTGTCATTTACATTTCAAAGACTATCATAGTCTTTATCTTGCAGAGACAATCAAGGTCATCTACTTCTTTACTTTCAAAGACTGTCATAGTCTTTTATCTTTCAGAGACAATCAAGGTCATCTGCTCCTTTACTTTTCAAAGACAATCATAGTCTTTTGTCTTGCAGAGACAATGAAGGTCATCCGCTCCTTTACTTTTAAAGACTATCATAGTCTTTTGTCTTGCAAAGACAATCAAGGTCATCTGCTCCTTTACTTTTCAAAGACTATCATAGTCTTTTGTCTTGCGAAGACAATTAAGGTCATCTACTCATTTACACTTTTGAAGATGAAAATGTCTTTTTTGAAGACTATCATGTCTTCATTTACTTTTTAAAGACTTAAATGTCTTTTGTCAAGACTATTACAGTCTTCTTTACGTTTTCAAAAGACTATAATGTCTTCATTTAATTTTTAAATACTTCAATGTCTTTGTCTTTTATAGGACTCAATGTCCTTGTTTGTGCTTCATGGGACTCAACGTCCTCTATTTCTATGCTTTTAAAAAAAACATGAAAAAGAAAAAGAAAAAAAGAACTTCGGATGTCTTCCACTCAACAAAACTTCAATGTCCTTATGTTTCCCCGGTTTCACTTCCTTGGTTCACCAGTTGCCCAGTCGAGAATAGTAGGATCACTCGAACCAAATTAGTGTCCTTATATTTACTTCCCTTTTTTTTCCAATAAAACATAAGTAAAGAGGGACAACTGTCATACCCTAATTTCATCCAGGGACTATTGTTTGTTGATCTTTTGATCCTTGCTAGTCAACTTGCAGTGTTAAACGCAAGGTTGCTTGAAGATGAAGTAACAGCTCGCCTGGGCGAGCTGTCATGACCCCAAATGCCTTGTTTTGCTATAAATAAGCATGAAGAGGGGCTGATATAGAGGTTCTAAGGTCCAGAGGTGAACGATTGGAGAGAAAAAAGAGAAAAGAAGAAGGAAGAAGAGAAAAACAAAGCTAAATCGCTGCCGAATTGCGACCGTAATCATTCTTTGTTCTACATCTGCTAGTGTTTGTCTTTAAGGATTTGAACATGATTTATGGACCCTTTGGGGTCCTTTCTATTGTTTTGTGCATCTTCATCTCCTTCTCCTATCATCGGTAATCGTTTTTCTTTTTTTTAAAGTAAGTTTTAACCGACTGTTAGTGTCGCAAGTTATATTTAAAAAAGATTGAAGGTTAATAATCAAAAACCAAAATAAAACCAACTCATAAAATTTTCTTTTTATTAAATATCGCTTGAGATCATTTCAAGGTCCAACGCCTTAAATGACTCTCTTTGCTTTTCAAAGTTTAAAACATCGTTTCAAGGTCCAACACTTTAAACGAGTTTTGTTCGTAATTAAAATCAACTTTTCAAAAAAATATAAAAATAATTTAACACACAAACTTTCAGACTTAAAGAACTACGTAGGTCAGATTTCCTCATCGCACCTAAGGATACGTAGGAGCAAGGGAAACACCCTTGTCTACCCAAAAAAATAAAAAAATATAAAAAGGGAAATACATTAAAAAAAATATAAAAAAGGGAAAAATACATAATTTTGAAGTCATGTGTTGCACACTCGATTAAAGGTTGTTGTCCCTTGTGACGGGCGTGTGGGGTGCTAATACCTTCCCCGTTCGTAAACAACTCCTGAACCATTATTTTCAAAACACGCAAACCTTCGTCTTTTTGGTTTTCTAACATTTTCCTCCAATAAATGTTGGTGGCAACTCCGCTCATTTTTTGCCTTGGAGACAAACGCTTCGACCTATCTATTTTGGCCTTTTCGCACCACCGTTGAAGGGTAGGTTGCAATAGGTTGCCATGACCTTTTATTGTTATTTTAAAGTCTTTTGATTATTAGATTAGTTATTGTGCCTTGAGCCTAAATTAGGGTTATCAGTAGGAGTATAAATAGACTTTTTAAACACTTTGTTGGTAGATTTTGAAGATTGATGAAATTTAAGAGTTTCTCTATTGTGAGAGTTTTCCCTTTGTTCTTGGACTAAGAACTGATACAAGCAGGTCGCGGTTAGGGTCAAGCTCCTTTTGATAACTTTGGTTCTATCGATAGGCCGAAGTTAGGGTCCAGTTCCTTCATTTTTGTACCTGTTTTTAAGATGATCCTAAAGTGTTCTCTTATTATTTTGTATCAAAGCTTCGGTTCTTGAAATCAAGTGTTATATATCCTTTGTGTTTTCTTTTTCTTGTGTGTTTCCTCCTTTGTTTGTTCTTAGCCATTTGTTTAACTCTATATTATTATTTTATCTTTTTTTGTTTTATTTCTTCGAGTCTATCTTTCTTTTTCTGAACTTTATCTATTATCAATATCTTTTTGTCTTCCATTTTTATATATATTATCAAAAATTGTGAGAAAAAAGGAAAAAATATCCAATTTTCAAATTTGGGGCCAAATTTTGTTACAATCCATATTTGGATAATTAAAGTTGTTAGGATCTAAATTTGCTTTTCAAATTTAGAGCCAAAGTTCTGTTACAATCAAGATTTGGATAATTGAAGTTGCTAGGATTTGAATTTGATTTTTAAATTTGGAACCAAAATTCTATTACAGTCTATATTTGGATCTTCCTAATCACATATTTGCATTCAAATTTGGATTTCATGCAAAAAATAAAAAGTGTAGAGAATTTTTTTAAAAAAAGACATGAGAATAAACAAACATTTTTCTTAAATCCCTTATTCATTGTACTTTGTTTGTTCTTATTTACTAAGCTCTCATTGATCCCTTGTTGTGTCTTGTCCTGTATAATCAACCCCAAAGGTTCTTACATAAGAGCTCACAAGGAGAAATTGAGTGGTAAAAGGCAAAAGTGGTGAGACTATTAGATGAAAAAAGCCAAAAGAGTGAAGCACTAGTAAAAAAAATTATAGAGTGTAAACACATGAGAGTGTTTGTATGAAGATATTTATTTGTCCATTTGCGATCACTTCTAACACAATTCTTGTAGCAATTTTAATCATGAGTGGAAAAAAGGAGTGGATCTGAAGTTATTTGTTAAAGCTATTAATGAACAATTTCAAGCTTTAAACTCGAGATTGGATAGAAGTCACGGAAGAAGGAAAAAAAGTGAACCAAGAAGAGATAATCATTTGGGGAGCATTTAGATGACAATCCCTACCGTTCAAGGGAAAAATGATCCTGAATTGTATTTGGAGTGGGAGAGAAAGGTTGAACATGTGTTCGATTGCTATAATTTTTCTAAGGAGAAAAAGGTTAAACTAGATGTTGTTGAATTCACCGATTATGCTAGTATTTGGTGGGATCAACTTGGGACTTGTAGCTCAGGAATGGTGAAAGGCCTATTTGTAGATGAGAGGAGATGAAGACTGTCATGAGGAGGAGATTTGTACCTACCCATTATCATAGGGATTTACACAGAAAATTGCAAACTCTTACTCAAGGTTCCAAGAGTGTGGAGGACTACTACAAGGAGATGGAAATAGCCATGATTAGAGCCAATGTTGAAGAAGACCATGAGGCAACTATGGCCAGATTCACTGGAGGTTTAAAGAAGTAGATAACCAATGTGATAGACTTGCAACATTATGTTGAGATGGAGGACTTGCTGCACAAATTTATTCAAGTAGAGAGGCAATTGAAAGCTAAGAGTACTTCCAAATTTGCTTCCACTTCTTCATGGAAGTCAAATTGGTGAAACAACAAATCAATGACAAAGTCAACAGATGAAGCTATGTCCAAAAATTCATTTGTTGCACCTAAAGGTAAAATAGAAATTAATTCATCTTCTAGATCTTGTGATATAGAATGTTTTAGGTGTCAAGGAGTTGGACATATTGCTTCTCAATGTCGAAATAAAAGATTCATGATATTGCTGGATAATGGAGACATAGAGAACGAGAGCTCAAGTGATGATGAAATGCCGCCATTGGAGGATTGTAGTGATGTTGATGTTGCTGAACCTTTAAATGGAGATGTGCTTGTTACTAGGCGTGCTCTTACTTTATTGAAAGATAAGCTAACCAATGCACCTTTGCTTTGTTTGCCTAATTTTGATAAAGCTTTTGAAATTGAATGTGATGCATCTGGTGTTGGAATAGGGGCTATATACTGATGCTGGACTCTAAGCCAGTTGCATAAAAAGCTTTCAGGAGATTAGGTATTTTCATACCCTAATTTCGTTTGGGGATGATCATTTTCAAAAATTTGGATTCTTGCTAGACGAATTAAGCTGCTTAACACCAATTGTCGCACATTCCATAAGGTTTTTCGACGTTTCGGGAGAAAATGTGCAAAATACTCAAAAGGAGGGCAGAAGGGTCACTTTTGGGGCATTTTTCAACCCCTGAGCAACCTAGATAACTTCATGATGAAGTAACCAGCTCGCCTGGGTGAGCACAGGTCAAGGCGAGTAGGGTTGCTTCAGATTGAAGTTATCAGCTCGCCTGGGTGCTACCTTCATCCCAAATGGCTTGTTTTGCTATAAATAGGCGTGGGAAGGCTAAAGTATGTTGGACAAGTGGCCTCAATAACTTAAAAGGGGAGGGTTGAATTAAGTTTTAAGATTCCCACTAACAAACTTTTAACCCCCCCCCCCCCTTTCGAATGATAGGCTTAAAATGCAGAAGAAGAACAAGAAGCAATCAATTAAACAATGTTCATATAAACGTACAAAGAAAAATTGATTGCAATAACATAAATGAGATAAGGGAAGAGAGAAATGCAAACTCGATTTATACTAGTTTGGCCATGCCTTGTGCCTACGTCTAGTCCTCAAGCAACCCACTTGAGATTTTCCACTGTTTTTGTAAAATTCCTTTTTACAACTTCTGAACACCCAAGGAATCCATTTTCCCTTGTGTTTAGGAAACTCATAATTCAAGAGACAACCAGTCTCTTGATTACAATTGACTTTATGAGAAGAACAAAAAGATTTCTCTCCTTTAGAGTGGATAATACAATTTGAAGTTCCTGGATGAACTCTCAATAGATTTACAAGTATTTGCCTAAGAGTTGTTGAGAGAGCATTTGACAATGAAGTTCTCTTGGAATATCTCTCTCTTGTGTCGCAACGTGCCCTTTTGCGGGCGAGCGAGGGCGAGGCTCACGGGTGCGCTTTCCAAAGGAGGAAAGATGCGCGGAGTCGCCACCAACGTTTATTTGTGGAAAACGTCGGAAAAACCGAAGGAAACCGGTCAAAATAAAAATTCGAAGTTCGGAAGTTGTATTTACGTTTAAGGAAGGTATTAGCACCTCTCACGTTTGTCCCAAAGGACAACAACCTATTTTTTAGAATTGTGGAAAATGCGTTACCTTAACTTTATTTCTTTTTATTTTTTGAGGTCGACAAAAGCGGGGCTTTTGCTCCTATGTACCCTCCATCGAAGAGGAAATCAGACCTATGTAGTTCTTTCTTATGCGTGAATCAAGTGATTCTTTTTACTTGAAAGGTGATCATTTTAAGGCGTTGGACCTTAAAAATGATCCATTTTACTTGGTAAGAAACTGAAATGATAAACTTTCAAAACCCTATTTTTGTGGACGAGCTTGACTAGGCGAGTTGATTTTAGCCTTAGTTTCACTTTAGTTATTAGTCAATTCAATTAAGAATGAGAAATCCCAAAGAGAAAACGTCCGATTGATTTTTCGCTTTATTCTACTAAAAGGTATTTTTTCCGATTATTATATTATTATTTTACCTCTCTTTTGACTTCCGACGTGGTTACGGCACGACCGAACGGCCGAAATTCATTTTAACAGAAATTAACGAATGATACAATTCAAATGATCGGTGGAAATTTATTTTATTTTTAGATTAGGCGAGAAACAACTTAAATAAATGACTGAAGCACGTCAAAAGGGGGTATAGAAAGCGAATGAAAACGAGAATAAAAATACACAAACACAAATGGGGACCACCATGGGTACATAGAATGAATTGAAAAGCTCGATTTGGAAACTTACCCGTTGAAGAACGAAGAACGGATGAAGAACGGTGTATAACGGAGGAAAACCTTCACGGATTTGCTTACGGAAACCTCTCGAAAGCGTTACGGAAGCACCTCGGCTTGGATTTTCTTCACGGAAACAATTTTTTTCACCCAAAACAGCTGAAATACCTCACCAGGGGCATCCGGGATCCTTAGAACAACCCCCTTTAGCCTATTTATAGGAAAAAGGGGGAGGAGGTTGCCGCCCAGCTCGCCCAAGCGAGCTGAGTTGCTTCCTCCAGAAGCAACCCAGCTTCAAAAAACATTCTAGAAGGCCCAATTCAAAATTTCGAAACTGCTATTTGCACCCCCCCAATTTTGATAAGTTCACCCCCCTTCTTTCGTAATTTACGGAAAAGTTACGGAAGCCTTACGGAAGCATAAACGACTTGATTTTCTTCTTTTTTTCTCTTCCCTCTCACCCATATTAAGTTAAATATGCTTATTTAGGATTATGGGAATTTTACGGAAGCATTACGGGTGTCCCGGAAGCCCCGGAATCCCATTTTTCAACAAAACGGGGGGTGTGGTGGCCTCCTAGCTCGCTCAGGCGAGCTCAGCTCGCCCAAGTGAGCTAGGTTGCTTCAACCTTAAGCAAGAAATTGCCCAGAAACCTTTAGAAGGGCCCAGATTCGAAAATTACTATATGTACCCCCATTTTACTAAATACACCCCCTTTACCTTTTTTTGGTAATTCTTTTTCCGTAACGTTACAAAACTTTACGAATTTCGTAAGGATACATATTTTCCTTCCGCGAGGGTACGAATCCTTACGGATTAAGTATTTACTCTTTTTTAGCTTTCGAAGAAGTTACGAAAACTCACGGATTGCGAAAAACACCTCCTTTCGATTTTCGTCACATTACGGAATTTTCACGGATCACGTAAGCCTGCTTCCTTTTGATTTTCGGCACGTCTCGGGACTTCACATATTGTGCACCAGAGGGTGCCAATGATCTCAAAGCGGCCAATCAAAGGTTGTATATCGTCAAATAATAATCCCCGGCGAAATTAGGGTATGACAGTTGCCCCTCTTTACTTACCTCTCATCAGAGATAAGAGGAAAGCAAAGATAATACACTGATTTCGTCCGTCCTACCCTTTCCGCGATGACGACTCTCGTCTCTACTCCTTCTTTTTTTGCTGTACAACAAAAAACAACAACAAGAACAACAAATATAATATACATATACACATATACACATGCTTGGCGAAGGAACCGATCCGGAAAAAAACAGAAGAACATATTTCCCAGTCACCAGAGGCTCCGCGCTTGATAATGGAGGACACATGAACAGCGCACTTAGGCAATCATGAAACATAGCTCCAAACTCGAAGGTGGAGGACACATGAACAGCGCTAGGCAATGACATGCATGTGGCTCCGAAAAAAGTGGAGAATGGAGGATTGCACTAGAGGGTCCACACTTAGGCAATCATGAAGCATAGCTCCAAACTCGAAGGTGGAGGACACATGAACAACGCTAGGCAATGACATTCATGGGGCTCCGAAAAAGGTGGAGAATGGAGGATTGCCTTGAGGGTCCACACTTAGGCAATCATGAAACATAGCTCCAAACGCGAAGGTGGAGGACACATGAACAACGCTAGGCAATAACATTCATGGGGCTCCGAAAAAGGGGGAGAATGGAGGATTGCCTTGAGGGTCCGCACTTAGGCAATCATGAAACATAGCTCCAAACTCGAAGGTGGAGGACACATGAACAGTGCTAGGCAATAACATTCATGGGGCTCCGAAAAAAGGGGGAGAATGGAGGATTGCCTTGAGGGTCCGCACTTAGGCAATCATGAAACGTAGCTTCAAACTCGAAGGTGGAGGACACATGCACAACGCTAGGCAATAACATTCATGGGGCTCCGAAAAAGGGGGAGAATGGAGGATTGCCTTGAGGGTCCACACTTAGGAAATCATGAAACATAGCTCCAAACTCGAAGGTGGAGGACACATGAACAACGCTAGGCAATAACATTCATGGGGCTCTGAAAAACGGGGAGAATGGAGGATTGCCTTGAGGGTCCGCACTTAGGCAATCATGAAACATAGCTTAAAACTCGAAGGTGGAGGACACATGCAGAACGCTAGGCAACAACATTCAATGGGGCTCCGAAAAAGGGGGAGAATGGAGGATTGCCTTGAGGGTCCACACTTAGGCAATCATGAAACATAGCTCCAAACTCGAAGGTGGAGGACACATGAACAGCGCTAGGCAATGACATTCATGGGGCTCCGAAAAAGGGGGAGAATGGAGGATTGCCTTGAGGGTCCGCACTTAGGCAATCATGAAACATAGCTCCAAACTCCAAGGTGGAGGACGCATGAACAGTGCTAGGCAATAACATTCATGGGGCTCCGAAAAAAGGGGGAGAATGGAGGATTGCCTTGAGGGTCAACACTTAGGCAATCATGAAACATAGCTCCAAACTCGAAGGTGGAGGACACATGAACAGCGCTAGGCAATGACATTCATGGGGTTCCGAAAAAGGTGGAGAATGGAGGATTGCCTTGAGGGTCCACACTTAGGCAATCATGAAACATAGCTCCAAACTCGAAGGTGGACGACACATGAACAGCGCTAGGCAATAACATTCATGGGGCTCCGAAAAAGGGGGAGAATGGAGGATTGCCTTGAGGGTCCGCACTTAGGCAATCATGAAACATAGCTCCAAACTCGAAGGTGGAGGACACATGAACAACGTTAGGCAATAACATTCATGGGGCTCCGAAAAAGGGGGAGAATGGAGGATTTTCTTGAGGGTCCGCACTTAGGCAATCATGAAACATAGCTCCAAACTCGAAGGTGGATGACACATGAACAGCGCTAGGCAATAACATTCATGGGGTTCCGAAAAAGTGGGAGAATGGAGGATTTCCTTGAGGGTCCACACTTAGACAATCATGAAAGATAGCTCCAAACTCGAAGGTGGAGGACACATGAACAGCGCTAGGCAATAACATTCATGGGGCTCCGAAAAAGGGGGAGAATGGAGGATTGCCTTGAGGGTCCGCAGTTAGGCAATCATGAAACATAGCTCCAAACTCGAAGGTGGAGGACACATGAACAGCGCTAGGCAATAACATTCATGAGGCTCCGAAAAAGGGGGAGAATGGAGGATATCCTTGAGGGTCCGCACTTAGGCAATCATGAAACATAGCTCCAAACTCGGAGGTGGAGGACACCTGAACAGTGTTAGGCAATAACATTCATGGGGCTCCGAAAAAGGGGGAGAATGGAGGATTGCCTTGAGGGTCCGCACTTAGGCAATCATGAAACATAGGTCCAAACTCGAAGGTGGAGGACACATGAACAGCGCTAGGCAATAACATTCATGTGGCTCCGAAAAAGGGGGAGAATGGAGGATTTCCTTGAGTGTCCGCACTTAGGCAATCATGAAACATAGCTCCAAACTCGAAGGTGGAGGACACATGAACAGTGCTAGGCAATACCATTCATGGGGCTCCGAAAAAAGGGGGAGAATGGAGGATTGCCTTGAGGGTCCGCACTTAGGCAATCATGAAACATAGCTTAAAACTCGAAGGTGGTGGACACATGCACAACGCTAGGCAATAACATTCATGGGGCTCCGAAAAAGGGGGAGAATGGAGGATTGCCTTGAGGGTCCACACTTAGGCAATCATGAAACATAGCACCAAACTCGAAGGTGGAGGACACATGAACAGCGCTAGGCAATGACATTCATGGGGCTCCGAAAAAGGGGGAGAATGGAGAATTGCCTTGAGGGTCCGCACTTAGGCAATCATGAAACATAGCTCCAAACTCGAAGGTGGAGGACGCATGAAAAGTGCTAGGCAATAACATTCATGGGGCTCCGAAAAAAAGGGGGAGAATGGAGGATTGCCTTGAGGGTCCGCACTTAGGCAATCATGAAACATAGTGCCAAACTCGAAGGTGGAGGACACATGAACAGTGTTAGGCAATAACATTCATGGGGCTCCGAAAAAGGGGGAGAATGGAGGATTGCCTTGAGGGTCCGCACTTAGGCAATTATGAAACATAGCTCCAAACTCGAAGGTGGAGGACACATGAACAGCGCTAGGCAATAACATTCATGGGGCTCCGAGAAAGGGGGAGAATGGAGGATTGCCTTGAGGGTCCACACTTAGGCAATCATGAAACATAGCTCCAAACTCAAAGGTGGAGGACACATGAACAGCGCTAGGCAATAACATTCATGAGGCTCCGAAAAAGGGGGAGAATGGAGGATTGCCTTGAGGGTCCGCACTTAGGCAATCATGAAACATAGCTCCAAACTCAAAGGTGGAGGACACATGAACAGCGTTAGGCAATAACATTCATGGGGCTCTGAAAAAGAGGGAGAATGGAGGTTTTCCTTGAGGGTCCGCACTTAGGCAATCATGAAACATAGCTCCAAACTCGAAGGTGGAGGACACATGAACAGCGCTAGGCAATAACATTCATGGGGCTCTGAAAAAGGGGGAGAATGAAGGATTGCCTTGAGGGTCCGCACTTAGGCAATCATGAAAGATAGCTCCAACATCGAAGGTGGAGGACACATGAACAGCGCTAGGCAATAACATTCATGGGGCTCCGGAAAAGGGGGAGAATGGAGGATTGCCTTGAGGGTCCGCACTTAGGCAATCATGAAACATAGCTCCAAACTCGAAGGTGGAGGACACATGAACAGCGCTAGGCAATAACATTCATGTGGCTCCGAAAAAGGGGGAGAATGGAGGATTGCCTTGAGTGTCCGCACTTAGGCAATCATGAAACATAGCTCCAAACTCGAAGGTGGAGGACACATGAACAGCGCTAGGCAATAACATTCATGGGGCTCCGAAAAAAGTGGTTGGCCGGACCGAACGGTCCACCGGGTTTTTCCACCTGTAATGCAAACATGCTTTTTGTAAAGAAAAATAAATCATTCGCAAGAGCACCATATCTTAGAGAAACAATATACTTGTGCCAAGGGTAATCTTCCTTGTAACCGAGAATGAAGGGCAGGACGTCAACTTTTAGCTTTTAAATGAACATGCAGGGGAAACATCGGGCTAAGCTGAAAATAAATCACTCATAGTGTATAAAACTCACAAGGCAAGTGTTTTATCCTATTCCCAAACCATAACTGCACCATGACTCTATTTTGCACAAGACTTCCTATCGAATCAAAGATCAAACGTACGATCACGGACCAATAGGATTTTCTCAAGAGTAGTGTTTTTTGGAGAGGAATCTGGGTGTTTCGGTCTTTTCCTCTTTGTTCATGTGGGGTGGGATATCGCCAGTCGAGAATGACTTTGAATGGCAATTCGAAAGGAAGAGACACCAAAAATGGGTTTTCCTTTGCCGACAGTCACTTATTTTTGCCGAAAATTTATCTAGTCTGAAGATTTTCCATTCCCTTTCTTTCATTGATCGAGAATTACTTTGTTTTCCTCCGATCTCTTCCATTTTCACTTCCTTTCGATCTTCGATCGAGAATCCTTCTTTTTCTTTCTTTTTTACTGTTCTTTTTCTTTCTTTTCTTTTCATTTCTTCCTTTTCTTTCCACTTCCTCCTTTCCTTTCTTTGGGAAATCGGGTTTCAGCATTCTATTTGCTCTCCCTTGAGGAGATTCCGCTGTCCTTTGCTTTGGGGGAAAGGATGAGGATTCTTTTGATAGGCCAAGGTTCAAAAAAAAGTCTAAGGTTGTGTTTCAATGGGGTCTTTTATCGTGGGAACCCAATCTTGATATTTGGGGCAAAACAAATTTGGGTGTCAAGGTGTCGGTCTCGGGCCAAACTCCCATATTACTCCACAAGGCACGCATGACAATGATGATTTGAAAACAACGTGCAAAATTAGTCATGGCTACAGCCAGGTGGGCACTCAAGCATCCCGTTTATGGCATTGTGATACTACGGTTGGGAATTTACACAAACAGACCCAACGTTTCCCAATTATGTTCTTTTATCAGTTCAATGAATTCATCCATCCTTATCTCGGTTATTCTGGAAAATAAACTCTTAGCATCAGTCCCTTGTTTCCAGAAGATACGTTTGCTCTTTACGAATGATTTATACTTCTTAACTATAACATGTCGACCTTCGTGGTCTTTCTTTCTTTTTCCTTTTTGTTTCATCTTTATATATTCACAAAATTATACTCCTGTGGTCCTTTATGAAGAAATTTTCTTTTGTATATCTACACTCTTATACATGACAAACGTTTTTGTATACGCATTGGAACTCTCTCTCTTTACGTCACATGATCAAACCCTATTTACATTCAAAGATCTTTTTTGTTTTTCTCCAACGCACACCTATGGCTCATACAAAAGTTTCTTTATATACATTCGTTGCTCACACACACAAGAATTTCTCTCCATGCATCACTTACACACACAAAAACCTTCTATACACATCTTCCTTTTACATACATGTATATATACAAAAACATTTTTTCTTTTCCTTTATATATGTAGACATTTTATTCACAACACTTCTTTCCTTTTTTATCATGATTTTGGTTCATTTTATTTTTAGGACGACGTTCCTAAATGAAAAACTCTACACGGTTCCGGAATTTCAACAAACACTATTGACAACAACGAAGTAAGCACTAACGCAATATTCCAAACAAAATATATGCACAAAACAAATGACAATCGCGACATCAAAAAACAAACGTTAGTCCCTCAAGTCATGTAAATGATAAAGGATGAAACATAAAAGAACATGAATCTGGGGATCCCACGGTCATGTGGCTCCGCATGCCACCGGTCTCTTGGGACACGTAACAAAAAGTGGGGTGGTCGACAAAAGCAGGGCTTTTGCTCCTACGTATCCTCAATTTGTGATGAGGAACTCAGACCTACGTAGTTCTTGATAACTATGAGACTAAAAATAGTCTCGGTGTTTTCTTCACCAAAATGCGAACATGCTTTAGTAAAGAGACAAAACTTCCAACTGATCAGAGCAACATATGCTTTTTGGATGAAAAACAATGTGTCTATCGGGGAAGGAGAGTATGCTGATGAAATTTTCTCATAACCGTAAATGAGATTTTGGATGTTAGCATTTCGTTTCTAAATGACCATTTAGAGGAAGCACTGGGCCCAACAAAGATAGGAGAAAATCACTCAAAGTCTATCAATCTCACACAGGTAAGTGTTTTATCCTAATTCCGAACCATAGATATGTCATGACTTGATTTTGCAAATCATTTCCTATCAAATCAAAGATTACATGCGTGATCATGGATCAATAGGACTTATTTTGGGAATGGTTTTTAGGTGGGGAATTTGGCTTTGAGTGTTTTTGCCTTTTCCTTTTCTGTTTTTGTTTAGTGCGTAGCGAGAAAGTCGCTAGCGCACAGGATTTTGTCAGCCATCAAAGGGAGAGGACCACTTTAGGTCGTGGTTTCCTTTTTCTTGGTTACTTGGTGACAATTCTGTACTGTTCAGATATTGTCTGGTCCAAAGACCTTTCTGGATGTTTCTTTTTCTTCCGATCCTTGATCGGGAATTTTCTTTCCTTTTTTTGCTTTCTCCCACTCTTTGATTGAGAATTTTTCTTTTTTTTTCTGTTTTTTTTTGTTTTCCGAGGGCAAGGATTGACATTCTCACCCTGGGTCAAGGTTTATGATAAGTTGGGATTTTGGCTCAAGGCTTGTAGAATGGCTGGTCATGATATATGTCAGGGTTTGGCCAGCAGTTCGGGGATAAAGGGGATGTCCTACATTATTTCCATGATACACATGCAACAATGATGGTTAGGAAATTTTATGCAAAACTGGTCATGCATGCACCCATGTGGATACTCAAGCATCAAGTTTTTTTATGGTCATGTGACACTAGGGCTCAGGATTCATTTTCCCTATTTAAGTTAACCCAGTGTTTCCAAAATACGTTCTTTTATCAATTTGTGCATTCATTCGAGTCCATTTTGGGCGTCCGGGAAAATTTTCACAGCATTCACCCTTCAGGTGTATACACATTCTTTCAAAAACTAGTTATGATCAGCAAATTTTTTCAAAGAAAAGTTGGAAGTCATCTCTTTTCAAAAGCATGTTGTTTTTTAGCTAGACAACCTTTATTATATATATATATATATATATATATATATATATATATATTTTTTTTTTTTTTTTGCTCGCTCTCTTTTTACTCTTTTTTTTCATGAGGTATTTTGCTACCTAAACATACGTATATTTTTGTGAGGTATTTTGCTATATACACGCGTGTCCAAGGTATCTTGCTACCTAAACATACATATATATGTTTTGTGAGATATTTTTGCTATATACATGCATATCCAAGGTATCTTGCTACCTAAACATACATATATATATTTTGTGAAGTATTTTTCCTACATACATGCATATCGAAACATACATATATATATATTTTGCGAAGTATTTTTGTTTACATACATGCATATCTTAGGTATTTTCACTACCTAATCATACATATATATATTTTGTGAGGTATGACTATCTTCCGAGCTTGTGCTTGTTTTATTTAAATTCCTAGGATCATTAGCAACTAGGTGTGTCCTACTATGACTTGAGAAACAAAAGTGATCAAATAACAAGCAGAGATTTAAAAGGTACTAGGTTGCCTCCTAGTAGCGCTTCTTTAACGTCTTGAGCTGGACGCTTGATGACTTGTCGGTCACGGACCTAGTACTTTGCTTACCTTTGGCTCTGGACTTGGTTGCCTATTGGTCGGCCATGGGTCGTAAGCAACGCTCTAACCTTTTTGTGGATGAGCTGAGGTGAACTCTAGAGGTGATGGCGGTGCGTCTGTTGCCTGCTGCCGGCCATCCCCAGGCTGCTGTGGTGTTTTGCCCTGCGCCTGCCTGGGGATGTAGTACTTCTTGATGAAAGCTCGATTAGTAGCGGGCCTGATGCCCTTGCTGGAGGTGATAGGTACTCTGTAGAACTGACAGAGACCCGTAATTAGAGCTTGACAACTCCAAGACCCTGTTGGACTTCTTCGGGTCCACTGGGTGTCTTGCAGGCGCGATCCCTGCAAACAATAGATGAAATCAGAAATCAGTCGAGCGATGTGCATACTTACCTATGATGACGTGACCATGCCGGGGGGAACGGGCACCCTGTAGGACTACAGAGGCCCGTAACCAGAGCTGGAAACCCCAGGGCCCTGTTGGACTTCTCTGGGTCCACTGGGTGTCTTTGTGGGTGCGATTCCTGCAAACAATAGGTGGTATCAGAAATCAGTTGAACCATCTGTATACTTACCTATGTCACGATGGCATGACCTCGCTGGGGGAACGGACACCTTGTAGGACTGACAGAGGCCCGTAACCAGAGCTGGAAACCCCAGGGCCCTGTTGGACTTCTTCGGGCCTACTGGGCGTCTTGTGGGCGCGATCCCTGCAAACAATAGATGACATCAGAAATCAATTGAACCATGTGCATACTTACCTATGTCATGATGGCACAGACCAACCGATACATCTGCAGGGGGAGATTGGCATTGTGGTCGCCGGGCAGAATGTTACTAAATAACAACGTCATCCATATCCATGTAAAAGTGGTCATGTTGGTGCGCATGATCCACACTCGTCTTTTTGCAGCGGCACGGGTGAAATCTTGCCCCAGTATGCATAGTAGATGCGTGATAGCCTCCCTCTCTGGATGTGCTCGCACAGTTGGTCGCCCTCTAATATCAGGGGGTGGCCCAAGAACTGATAAAAGGAAACTACTGGCCCCTTAACCAGGAGCGCAAGTCTCGGTTAAGCATCAAAGGGCAAAGGACCTTATATTCTCTTAAGGTGTGGACATGGAGCACACTGAAAATGAGAACGCGTAGCCCTCTAAAGGCGAGGGCGTGCAGCCCTCTGCAGGCGAGGACATATAGTCCTCTAAAGGTGATAGGTACTAGTACCCAAGGGTCCACCTTTATGAGAAAGCAAGAGATCGACTAATCGAGAGGGCAGGTCATCCAAAAAGATTGGACACGAGATGTAGGAACTCTATGCAGTTAACATGATTTTTAGGGATGCAGACGTATGCAACTTTTGTTGTGAAATTTGGTAATGCTGACCGCACATGAAACAATGCAATGCAATGGAAAGTTTTACAATGTTCATGACATTCTTTCCCTATTTCGTGATTTTGATTTTGATTTAATTTTTTTGGAAAACACAGATTGACTGTCCTTTTGAAAAAGGTGATAATTCATGCAACCTTATCCTATCTTTTGCAAATCTCTCCGGGAACTCCCTCAGAGTGTATATTCTGTTTGATTTAGTCACTTGACCATTTTGGAGTGACGACAATGGAGCCGTTTGACGTTTAATCAATCTATTGAAATTCCAAGGCTTGTCTCCCTTTTTTTTCTTGTTTAAAAACATCGACGGGTGAGAACTTTTGATCTGCCCCTATGTTCACTTGAGGTACCAATTCATGCACGATGCCCCTCATTGCCCCAGTGTAAGGCTTTGAGGTACCAATTGTTATCTTTTGTCATGACCTTGTAGCTGGGAACCTATTGGGTGAAAACTTCTAATCTGCCCCTAGGTTCGCTTGAGGTTTTTGCATGGTGCCTTTCATTGCCCCAGTGTAGGGCTTTGAGGTACAATCGTTGTCTTTCGTCATGACCTTGTAGCAAGGAACCTATTGGGTGAGAACTTCTAATCTGCCCCTAGGTTCGTTTGAGGTTTATGCATGGGGCCTTTCATTGCCCCAGTGTAGGGCTTAGAGGTACCAATTGTTGTCTTGTTTTCACAACCTCGCAGTGAGGAAGAATGAAATATGCAGTTGATTCTTGCAAAAATAATTTTCCAAGGACGAGAAATAGTTGAAGGATCTTTCAGTTGATGGATTAAGTCAAATGACTCCTATGTAGAAGCAAGATGTTTTGATGTCTTGATGATGCTAAAGGATCAAGTGCTTCTAAGTTTTACTCAAGACAAGAATCCAAGAAAATCAAGATATATGATCAATTTGATCTCTAGAACCTTTAGGAAGAAGTTTCCAAATTGAAAATACAAAAGGTTTGACCAAAGAATTCTATCATTTCAAATTGAGATTTTCTCTATGGTAATCGATTACCGGCAGTTGAAAATGTTTATCACAGTCACTAGAAATTTGAATTCAAAATTTATAATGTGTAATTGATTACCAGAGGGGATTTTCAGAAAATAATTGCCAAGAGTCACACCTATTCAAATTTTTTATGAATGACCATCAAAGGTGACTTGGAAACACGAACTTAAAGGGAGTTTTCATTGCCCAAAAAGTTTTATCCTCTTAAAAGATTAAGAGTTTTTCTGAACTAAAATATTTTATCCTCTCAAAAAGATTCCTTGGTCAACCATTTGCATATTCAATAAGGAATTTTGATTGATCTTCATTGTACAATCTATCTCTTTTAAGAGAGATCTCTTCTTCTCTTCTTATTTCTGAAAAGGGATTAAGAGACCGTGGTCTCTTGTTGTAGAGGATTCCTGAACACAAGGGAAGGGTTGTCCCTGTGTGCATTGTTAATTCGAAAAGAGAGAGTGAAAGTTTAATTGGGGCATAGTCTTTGTATCTTAATTCAACCCCCCCTTCTTAAGATAACTGAGGCCATTTGTCCAACATCCTATTCTTGATAACTCACTTCTCTCTAAAAGACAGACTTTCTGGAATGATAAAATGAGGTCACATGAACGTCTTGAAAACACAGTCAATCAAATGCTTTTTTTTATTTTGAAACTTATTTGTTTTGAACTTTACACGTTGTTTTACGGCAGCCCCACCAACGTGCAAGACGAGTAATCTCTGATTGAACGGTCTTGGAAGTCAAAACTCAGGAGCATAGGTCGCTTGAGCAAATAGACCAATGGCTTGCACCCACATTTCGGTGAAAGTTGAATAAGCAAAGATGCGTTTGTGAAAGGATGAGGGACAAAGATATCAACTTCATCCATTTCATTTAACATTGTAGCTGTGGTTTACAATAATGCTACAAACTTGAAAATCCTGATGAGTCATTAGAGACATCTAACAACAGCTTTCAAAATTGCCCCATGTGTGGCATCTCTTGTCAATGTCAAGATTTATACGTGATTCTCCTCAAATTTCAGCCAGCCCGCATCAATTAGACTTTGCACCTTACGCTTCAGGCCCCTACAATGCTCAATGGAATGCCACGGGGCTTCTCCATGACAAGCACACGTTGCGTTCGAGTCGTATTCTTGGAGAAATGGAGGTTGATGAACCTCGGCTAGGGTTATGGCTACCATTGCATTATCGAGTGGATATGGGAGCAAGTCAGCATAGGACACCGGAATTTGGGTGAATCCTACAGGTTTTTTTTCGCTGCAAAACTCATTTCTTGGCGGGTGTTTTGGTTTATGCTAAAGGTGGTGTTTAGCATTGGTAGGTGGGTTTTGTGGTTTGATTTAGGGATGGCCTTTATGGATAACTGGGTGGTGGGTAAGGAGATGGGTTGTTATTGGTTGAGTAATGACATTGTTGGGTTGGTGGGAAACTTGGCCATGTAGGAATGGCAACCACAACATGGGTTTCTCCCTCATTCTCATCCTCTTCATTTGCCCCAGTTTTTATCAAAGCAGGATGACCAAATTTGCCTCTTTTCAGACCCACTTTGATCCTTCCGCTGGCGAAGTCCAAATCCGCAAAGCTTGAAGGTGTGTAACCCACCATTTTCCATAGTAGAACACTGGTAACGTGTCTACTATCATTGTCATCATTTTTTCGTCATTGAGGTGCCACTTGAGCTGCCAGGTTCTCCACCTTTGGGCGTATTCTTTGAAAGATCCGTGCCCCCTTTTTTGCACATGTTTTGTAGTTGCGTCCTATCCGAAGCCATTATACCGACACTGCCTAACGAAGGCAACCATTAGGTCCTCCCAGGAATGGACTCGGGAAGGTTCCAAGTTAGTGTACCAGGTGACAACTACCCCAGTAAGACTTTCTTGGAAGGAATGTATCAACAATTCCTCATCTTTTACGTATGCCCCCATCTTCCGACAATACATCTTTAGATGGTTCTTGGGGCAAGTAGTCCCCTTGTACTTGTCAAAGTCCAGCACCTTGAACTTGGGAGGGGTGATGATATTGGGTACTAGGAACAACTCTTCTAGGTTAGCAAAGGCATAATCTTCACCTCCTTCAATGGCCCTGAGCCTTTCCTCTAGATGATCCAACTTTCCCATTTCTGCCATAGCATGAGGGTTTTTACTTGTTTGTGGAATGCAAGAGGTGTAGTTGTGGGTGATACTGAGGGCCTTCCAAAGGGTTTTGTAGGGGTATACCACCAACTGCTTGCCCTTCCGTGGCATATCCGAGGCAAGGCTCGAAGTCGGCTGGATTGTGGTGGGGAATTTCATGTGTCTCCCCCACGGTTTAAGAGACATGTGCATGATCAGTTTGGGGTTGTTGGCTCCCAATGGGTATAGGAGTGGAGTTATTGACATTCTTATTGGGAGTGTACGCCACATTGGGTGGCGTATAGTTGAGAGGCAAGCCATATGGTGGGAAGGCGCGCTCGTTTTGAATTTGCACATCATGGGGGCCGCCCGTACTTCCCAAATCTTTGCCTACCATATCTGAGGTTGGATGATTCATTTGGTTGATGCCGGATGGGGACATCAGGTTCACCTTAGCAACAACACTGGTAGCGGCAATTGGAACCGCATTGGCTTCCATTATCTTCTTCACGCTCATCATGGCCTCCATCATTGTGGCCATTTTCTCTTTAATGGCCTCCATGTCGGCCTTCATCTTCTCTTGTATCTCCTCTACTTCACCCATTACTCTAGCTCTAGTACAAGTTCGGTGAGGGCACCGTAAAGCATGTTTTTTTCTTTTTGATAACAATGATTAAGTTCTTTTTTTTCAAGGAAAGAATGCAATGAGCAATGCAACCAATGAACAACATGGATGTATGCGAATGATGCACAGTTGAAGTATTGTGAATTTGTACACTGGATATGGGGTTGAATCAATTTAGGTTTTCAACATGGTCCATGACATCTTCGTCAAGGCGAAACTGGAAGTAACAGGGACATCAGCAGCCCTAAATGTGTTTGGCAGTAGACGAAGGAGCGATGTAACACGATCCATCTTTTACCCCAATTTTTTGCAAGATGGTTACTTCCATACTTCAACTTGACTCGATGAACCTTTTCGTAAAAGCACGAGCTTGGTTCAACCCCATAACCCAGAGAATGGCAATTTTTATCGCCAATACTTCAACAACATTTCATAGGGATGAAAGACTCGAGAATACGCATGCTATGCATGGAAAATGTAATTATGAGATTGAGATGCTCGAAGAGACATCCTTTCATAATTAACCACACATTAGGTACCATGCTCAATCATTTTGTTTTGTTTGTGTTTTTTTTTTAATTTTAGAAATGGGTTTATGATCCCAACATGGTTGGCTCATGGTACCTAACACATGCAACTAAGAATGCATCATGAATTTTCATGCTTCCCCTTTTTTTTGTTTTTGTTTTGTAGAGGAAAATACAAGGATCATGTATGAGCAAACATGTACAACAAAAAGTATGTTGAACGCATATGCATGATGATGCAATGACTCATGCAAAATGGGAATGTGATAACGGACAAATGCAGGAACGATATGTTCATTATGATGCTGAAGAGATGTTTATGCGGTACATGATATGAATGCATTTACGGACACGAGAGCCCGGAAAATTATCTCTCCTTATTGCGCATTTGGGGGGCGCAGTGCCCCATGTGTGCAGTTAAGAAGACGATGTGGATCTTCCGGCTTCCCATGACAAAAGACGAGACCCACATACAACGCATGTGTGATGGTATGATGCAGATGCACATGCATGAAACGGAAAGAAAACAACACAAAGGGGTAATTCACACATACGAGACTGCAGAGATCCAACTTTAATGCTACGTTTTGGGCATGATGGCGCCTCAACGTAGTATTAAAAAGGTTACGTATTACTCTAAAGAAACCAAACATCACTAGCAAAACTATAAACTAGTGCTATTTACCAAAAAATGCATGAGAACGAATGGCACAGAGCGTGTTTGCTCTTTGCCCCTATTTGGGAACCTATAGGACAATATCTAGGGGTCTCTAATAACTACTCCCCACAATTCATAACTCACACGGCTGTTTTCTAGAGGTATCATCACTCAAGATAACAATATTGTGGCGGTATGGAATACCAGCGACAACACATTATAAAGAGAGAAAGCTCTAGACGAGGTTTCACTATTATCAAGCAAGTCAGAGACCTAGCATGAAAATAGATTCACCTCCACTCCTTAGATTCCCATGAACCCGGGTATAGGGCCCCTTTTTTACTCAAACCCGTGGGTGCTTAGAATGCAGTGTAAAGAATGCGAAATATACAACAATTATTTACATTTTACACAGTTCAACAAATGCACACACAAAGTTTCACAAATCCACAATTCCTTAAAATAGGCCTAACTCACAAAAATAGTCCCCAGTGGAGTCGCCAACTGTCGCAACGTGCCCTTTTGCGGGCGAGCGAGGGCGAGGCTCACGGGTGCGCATTCCAAAGGAGGAAAGATGCGCGGAGTCGCCACCAACGTTTATTTGTGGAAAACGTCGGAAAAACCGAAGGAAACCGGTCAAAATGAAAATTCTAAGTTCAGGAGTTGTATTTACGTTTGAGGAAGGTATTAGCACCTCTCACGTTTGTCCCAAAGGACAACAGCCTATTTTTTAGAATTGTGGAAATTGTGTTACCTTAAATTTATTTCTTTTTATTTTTTGAGGTCGACAAAAGCGGGGCTTTTGCTCCTACGTACCTTCCATCGAAGAGGAAATCAGACCTACGTAGTTCTTTCTTATGCGTGAATCAAGGGAGGGTACATCCCATGTGGATCTTTGGCTTGTAAAGGATTTTACAAGGTTGAAAGAAATCTTTGGAACCGCAGGTTGCTTAGGGATTGGATGTAGGTACGGTTTGTGGCCAAACCAATATAAATCTTGTGTTTGTCTTCTTCTTCCCTGCACTCTTTAATTTCCACTGTGTATTTTTAATTATCACTTTTACTTTTGGTTAAGTTTCTATTTCTATTCTTTACTTTCTTAACTTAGTAGTAAAAGCCTAATTGAATCAAGTAACATTAAGAAGGATACATTTTTAATTAGTCAAGACACGTTCATAATTAATTCAACCCCCCCCTTCTTAATTATTCCGAGGCCACTTGATCCAACACTAATCTTTGTTTAGGGAAGTTAGTTAGTAATCTAAGTAACTATATATAACTTTCTTCCTCAACTAAACTAACTGATAAACTTAAACTTGCTTTTAACCAACATAAAGTTAGAAGCTGAATTTGACAAAAAAAAAATCGGCTTAGTTTTCCTTGTCTATATAAGCCTAATTATTGCAGTCACAACCACCTCTCACATTAACATCTCAAGCAACTAGCCTTCTTAAATTGCATTTCTACTTCCTAATATCAAATTGCCTTCTCAAATTTCATACAAGTGGAGACCTGTATTGTTGCTGATTCCAAAATCAGTTTTAAAACATTGATTTAAAACCTGAAAACTATAAATAATATGCCCTGCATTGAATTTTTACACACCAGATTACTATAGCAAAAAAAAATCAACTATTCAAATGAGGGCAAGTTTTCACAACATATAGACTTCCCAATTCAATATATTCAACCTTTTAAAAATAATTTCAATCAGCAAGTTCCATGTCACAAAGTGTTGTAACAGGATATAAAAGGGGCAGTGCCAATGACAATATTATCTATACATACAACATTGGCACCAAAATTCAAAAATCAAAATCAACCAAAAACATTTCTCTCTTTCTCTTTCACTCATATTCATAAACACATGGTGCTCACCACCTAGCTCAACCAAAATCCAAGTGAACTTAAAGTAAATAATTTCATAAACGTATAAATATGTTCAGGCAAAACATGCAAGTCGTGAATAAAATCAAAATCGAAAGAATAATAATAAAAAAAGTGTGTGAGAGAAAGACCATGAATACAAGAATCTACTAATGAGAGAAAGAGAAATGCAGTGGTGACACAATGGACATGTAGCAATGCAGTGGGTAACACTGTGGTGGCAATGTGAGCACGTAGCGGCGTGGTAGGCAAGGGAATAAGGGACAATGCTAACGATAGTGAGAGAGTGACAGGGGGAGAATGGGAGTTGTAGTGCCTAGAGGAGGAGAGTGAGAGTGAGAGAAATAGAATAGGCTGAGTGATAGAGACAAAAAGGGTTTGGGTGCCAAAACCCTTCTTTTATTAAAAATCCAACAACAATGATTTTTAAATAAAACCAATGTTAATGAGTTCATGTTAACATTAGTGCTAACATCACCATGCTAACATCGGTTTTTCAAAAACCGATCTTAACATAGCCATGTTACATCAATTTTTGAAAAATTGATGTTAACAAGCTCGATATTTATGACTATGCCACCATGTTTTCATTAACATTGGTTTTATAAAAACCCGATTTAACGTACCGATGTTAAAACTATATTTTCTAGTAGTGCAACGGTGGTATTGGATGCTTTTATTTTAGAGTAGTTAGGGTTCTACTCCTCATTTTGTGGTTGTTGTACTAGTGGAATTTCCACCCCCATTTTTTTTTACTTTTAAACAATTGATTTCAATTACTCAAGGATATTTATAAATGAATGAACAAGTGCCATTTGATTCAATATTAGTTCAAGGGAATACCAAGTTATCATTTGTATTTATGTTGATATATCAAAGGGATAACAAGGAGAAACTTAGTTTAATTAGGACATATTCATCCTTTAAAATTCAAAAATTCATATCCTTTATTACTTAAACTAATACTAGTTTTTTGACTCGTGTGATGCACGAGACAAACAAAAAGTTTGAACATTTTTATTCAGATTTTTTTATATGCCGGGAAGCAAAACCTCATGAAGCAAACCTTGTATATGTTATAATGTTACTATATGGAATTTTTTATCGATAAAAGGTTTTTCTTAATATACTTATCTTATATAGTTATGCTCCTCGCACACATACCTCCTAATAAAGGTTTTCTGTAACGTCCTCCGTTACTATAACAACCCATAATAAAATATACTTATAATCATATATAATACACATTTTTTAAAACTACAATGGTATAAATTACCTCAAATATTAATGTTATAAACAAAATTGAATCCTTACAAACTGAAAATATTCTCAAATATGAGCATCTAAAACAAACGCTACAAATATAATAGAACAAGCCATATCCTACACTTTATTCTGAAACAAATGTAACTAAAAGAAAACTAAGTGTTCAAGTCTCCTCACTTTCAACATTAATCCCAGTGAATAAAATAAATTCTAAAAGATCAACCACAATTTATTGATGTAATATTCTCAATAAAGAAAGCATTCAATAATATTATTAACATGTCAATGCATTCAAATAAATATAACAAATAGTACTCAATGATTTCCAAAATTACTAAACTTAATTCTTTAGTGTTTGGAACCAATGTGAATCTTAGATTCACTAAGCTCTATGATAAATGGGATTGGGCATTCTTGTTGCATTCTTAGTTTTTTTTTCTGCACTTCATTGTGCGTAGACTTTCTTGTTTGTATTTCTCTTTACTCTTTGCTAAAATTTCGTATTCTATTCAAAATAACGATTAAGATGCATGATTTATCACTACTACACATGTGGCTTTTAGGAATATTTTTTCGATAACATTAAATAAAAATGTTGCTAAAAGCTTTTGGCAACATGATGTAGCTCCATGTGGAGCTTGTAGGCCTTGGATCTTCTTCATCAATGGAGTCCTTTGCTTCTTGAAGATCAATGGAAGTGGCATGGAGATGGAAGAAAGATGATTGGAGATGCCACTTCAAGGAGAAGATGAGTCAAGAAGAAGCTCACCACCATAGGAAGCCATGGATAAGAGCTTGAAGGTAGGAGAAGATGAGTGGAGGGAGAGGGAGAGAAGGAACACAAAATTTTATGCCTCAAATGAGGTCTGAACTTTGAAGTGTAATTTTCAAATGATCAAAGTTAAAAAGTGCATACAAAATTGGAGGGAAATTTATGGCATAAGTGTCCCACAAAATTGGAGGGAAATTTAAATTTCTATTAAAATTTCACTTGAACTTGAAATTGAATTTGTGGAGCCAAATTTTGGAGCCAAAATTTCACTAATTATGATTAGTAAATTTTAGCTATGATTCAGCCCACTAATCCAACATCAAATCCAAGATTCTCCACTAAGTGTGTCATGAGGCATGTAAAGCATGAAGGACATGTAGAAAGTGTGGCTATATGATGTGACAATGAGGTGTAGCAATTGCCACCTTCCCCTCTAAAATTTAATTGGATTGGGCTTCTCCCAATTCAATTAAATTTATTACCCAACACACACATCAAATATTCACTTAATGCATATGAAATTACAAAACTACCTCTAATACAAAAACTAGTCTAGGTGCCCTAAGATACAAGGGAAGAAAAATCCTAAATTTCTAGGGTACCCTACCTACATTATGGAGCCCTAAATACAAGGCCCAAAACTAATGAAACCTTAGTCTAATATGTACAAAGATAAGTGAGCTCATACTTAGCCCATGGGCCCAAAATCTACCCTAAGGCTCATGAGAACCCTAGGGCCTTCTTTTGCATCTTTGGCCCAATATTCTTGGAGTCTTCTATCCAATGCCCTTGGGGGGTAGGATTGCATCACAACATTTAAAAAATGTTGTTACATATGAATAGGAATATGTTGTTTGTCGCAAACAAGAAATTGGATTTAACTTCTGCCATGACCAACGAATTATATATTGGAACTAATTCTATTTTGATTTTTATCAAGTGAAGTTGAATCAAACAAACTTGAGTGTGATTTTAAGTCTAAAGGTGTTTGAAAGGGAGAAAAACCTTAGCGAGCTCAATATTTACATGAATATCCCTCTTAACACAACATGAAAGGCAATCCTTGGTATCTTAATGTAATCTAATTTTCTCTAACTTATCTTTACTTGTTGATTTTCCCCTTTATTTATCATTACTTTTCATATAATAGTTTGATAAATGGTTCTTGCGTATTGTGTGTTTCTTTGGGAAAAACATTTATTACCTTACAAACATTTTTTATTGTTCCCTCTTCATTTCTATGTAATCATGGATACTAGGATTAATTTCTCATCAACATTGATGCTTAAGGATTAAGGTAATTGTAATAAATTTATCATTACTTAATAATGTAAAAACCCTTTATTTGATCATTAGAGTGTGTGTACACACACGCACGTACACACACACACACATATACATTTCAATTTTCTTTTTTAAAGATATTAATTGTTTGTATACACTTCATCATTTCCATGTTTCTAAAGCTATCTTTATTCTTTTTGTATTAGATGTTTATAAATTAGTGAGAAAATAAGATTTATAACATTAGCAATTATTTTAGAAAATTAAAAATGTAGGATCGAGTGGCCTCAGAATAATTAAGAAGGCGGGGTTGAATTAATTATTCCTAAACCTTTACTAATTAAAAATTACACTTCTAAGGCTTTTACTTTTGTTGTTAAGAGAATATGGAGTAGAAGAGAAACTTAACAGAAAGTAAAAGCGGAAATTAAATGCACAGCGGAAAGTAAAAGAGTAGGGAAGAAGGAAACAAACACACAAGAGTTTTTATACTGGTTCGGTAACAACCCGTGCCTACATCCAGTCCCCAAGCGACCTCCGGTCCTTGAGATTTCTTTCAACCTTGTAAAACTCCTTTTACAAGCAAAGATCCACAAGGGATGTATCCTCCCTTGTTCTCTTTGAACCTAGTGGATGTACCCTCCACTAGAACTGATCCACAAGAGATGTACCCTCTCTTGTCCTCAGTCAAACCCAAGTAGATGTACCCTCTACTTGTACCACAAAGGATATACCCTCCAATGTGTTGAGACAAAGATCTCAGGCTATTAAACCTTTGATCCTTTGTGAATGGAGATACAAAAGAATTCTCAGGCGATTAGTCCTTTGAACACTTTTGTATTAGGGAATGGGAAGAATCAAAAGAATTCTCAGACTGTGTCGTTTTGAATTATTCGACAAGGGAGAAGGGAGACACAAAAGAATTCAGGCGGTTAGTCCTTCGTTCTTTTGGAAAAGGGAGAAGAGATACACAAAAAGAATTCAGGCGGTTAGTCCTTGGCGAATTCTTTTTGGCAAAGGGATAAGAGAATGAAAAGATGAATAGCACAAGTTTTCAAGGTTTGGAAAACCAGAAAACTTCAGAAAGCTTTTGGTACAAAGAAGAAGAAGAGGTTCAAAGAGATTCAAGTCTTGTAAAGGATTGTAATGAAATGATTGGAAAAGTATTCAAGATCTTGAAATGCAAAACAAAGCCTTGCTTTTATAGACTCTCCATGTCTGGTCAAGAAGACCATTCAGAAGAGTTATAACTTTTAGAAAAACTTAAAACCAATTTGAAAAAGTCAAACACCTTTTTGAAGAGTTACATCTTTTGATTTATCAGAAACAGTCACTGGTAATCGATTACCAAATTAGTGTAATCGATTACACAAGGCTTTTAAGTGAAAGGATGTGACTCTTCACATTAGAATTTGAATTTCAACGTTCAAGGGCACTGGTAATCGATTACCAAAACTTTGTAATCGATTACAGCCTTTTGAAAATAATTGGAACGTTGTAAATTCAATTTGAAAACTTTTTCAAACTCATTTTGCTATTGGTAATTGATTACAACAATATGGTAATCGATTACCAGAGAGTAAAAACTATTTGGTAAAAGGTTTTGTCAAAAACTCATGTGCTATTCAAAGTTTTGAAAAAACTTTTTAATACTTATCTTGATTGAGTCTTCTCTTCATTCTTGAATCTTGATCTTGATTCTTGAGATCTTGAACCCGTAATCTTGATTCTTGTCTCTAGACTTTCTTCTTGAGTCTTTAATTCTTCTTGATTCTTATCTTGAACTCTTGAATTGTTCTTGATTGATCTTTGAGATTTTTGTCATCACCTTTTTCATCATCTTTTGTTATCATCATTGTTATCATCAAAACACCTTTGAATCACCTTTGATTCACCATGAAGCTTTGCTTCTACAATCTCCCCTTTTTTGATGATGACAACTTCTGAAATCAAGAAACACACACACACTTTTTCCTAGTCGATCACTCTCATAAATTCACCCCCTTTGTTTTTGAATTTATGCTTATCTTAAAAATAAGTCGATTACTCATGTGAATTCTTGATTTAATCCCATTTCTCTCCCCCTTTGGCATCAACAAAAAGCCAAAGTGCATATCAAACAAATTTAATTTAAACATCCATACAATGTTCATAAAAAATATCAACCAAATCATGAAGCAAGAGGCAAGAACCATGAAACCATGAAGCAAACAACCATGCATAGATTAATTATAAACTCCACATAGTCGAATAACATACTTAATATTGTTCCAAACATACCATGCAAATAAGGAAATAGTAAATTGTTCAAATACCATACTAATATAGAGAATTATTTTGATAAGTCACTAACATCTATTAGTCCTAAATCTCTTCTAATGTTATAGAAGGTATCTTTACTTAGTGGTTTTGTAAAGATGTTTGCAAGTTGATTTTTAGTATCTACAAACTCTAAAACAACATCACCTTTTAAAACATGATCTCTAATAAAATGATGCCTAATTTCTATATGCTTGGTTCTAGAGTGAAGAACTGGATTTTTAGATATGTTTATGGCACTTGTGTTGTCACATTTTATGGGAATGTGATCTAATACTATTCCATAGTCAGATAGTTGTTGCTTCATCCATAAAATTTGTGCGCAACAACTACCAGTAGAAATATATTATGCTTCTGCTGTGGATAATGCTACACTATTTTGTTTCTTGCTATTCCAAGAAACAAGTGCAGATCCTATGAATTGACATGTACCACTAGTGCTATTCCTATCTGTTTTTGATCCAGCAAAATATGAATCTGAGTATCCTACTAGGTTGCATAAAGAATTCTTAGGATACCATAATCCTAAACTAACCGTTCCTAATAAATATCTTATAATTCTGTTTACTTCCATTAAATGTGAAAACTTTGGATCTGATTGAAATCTTGCACACATGCATGCACTAAACATAATGTTTGGCCTACTTGTAGATAAGTAAAGTAGAGATCCAATCATACCTCTATATTGCTTTGGATCAACAGGTTGACCGGATTCATCTTTGTCAAGATAACAACTTGTATTCATAGGGGTAGCCAAGTGTTTTGAGTTTTCCATTCCAAATCTCTTAATGAGTTCTTTGCAATATTTTGCTTGATTGACGAAGATCCCATCATTTGTTTGTTTGATTTGTAGTCCAAGAAAGTAATTTAACTCACCCATCATGGACATCTCAAACTCACTTTGCATATCAATAGAAAACTCCATGCACAAAGATTCATTAGTAGATCCAAAAATTATATCATCAACATAAATTTGTACTAACAAGATATCATTATCCTTCCTTTTTATGAATAAGGTAGTATCTACTTTCCCTCTAGTAAAATTCTTTTCTAATAGGAATTTACTTAATCTTTCATACCAAGCCCTAGGTGATTGTTTTAGGCCATAAAGTGCCTTCTTTAATCTATAGACATGGTCTAGTTTTTGTGAATCTTCAAACCCAGGAGGTTGTTCCACATATACCTCCTCCTGAATTAGACCATTTAAGAAAGCACTTTTGACATCCATTTGATATAGTTTAAAATTCATAATAGATGCATATGCTAATAACATCCCAATGGCTTCTAATCTAGCTACAGGTGCAAAAGTTTCTTCATAGTCTATACCTTCTTCTTGGTTATATCCTTTTGCTACAAGTCTAGCTTTATTCCTAATTACTATACCATTTTCATCCAATTTATTTCTAAATACCCATTTAGTTCCTATGATTGGATAATCTGAAGGTTTTTCTACTAATTCCCATACATCATTTCTTTCAAATTGATTTAATTCTTCTTGCATAGCTACTATCCAATGATCATCTATAATAGCTTCTTTAAAGTTTTTAGGTTCTATTAATGAAACAAATGCCATATTATTGCATAAATCTTTAAGAGAGTGTCTAGTTGTTACCCATTTTGAGATATCACCGATGATGTTATCAAGAGGATGATTTCTTGAAGTTTTCCATTCTTTAGGAAGATTATCATTTTCTTGTGCTGTGTCATCTTGATCATCCTTGTCTTCATCATCTCTCTTTCTTTTCAGATTTCTTTCTTCATTTTGAGTATCTTCCAAAGTATCTGCAATATCATCAACAAACTCCTTTCTCGGTGAGGTAATGTTAGTTTCATCAAAAGTAACATGTATTGATTCCTTGATTGTCATAGTTCTTTTGTTGTATATTCTAAATGCTTTACTATGTAAGGAATACCCAAGGAAGATACCCTCATCTGCCTCGGCATCAAACTTTCCTAGACTTTCTTTACCATTGTTTAGGACAAAACATTTACATCCAAAAACATGTAAATGTGCAATATTTGGTTTTCTATTGTTAAAAAGTTCATATGGGGTTTTCTTAAGAATAGGTCTAATTAAGGCTCTGTTCATAATATAACATGTGGTGTTAACTGCTTATGCCCAAAAGTATTTTGGAAGAGGTGTGTCATTTAAAAGAGTTCTAGCAATTTCTTCTAGGGCTCTATTTTTCCTTTCTACTACTCCATTTTGTTGGGGTGTCCTTGGTGCAGAAAAGTTGTGTTCTATGCCATACTCATCACAAAACATTTCAAAATCATTGTTTTCAAATTCACCTCCATGATCACTTCTGATGGAGATGATTTTGAGATTCTTTTTGTTATGAATGACTTTGGCTAGTCTTCTAAATACATGAAATGCATCATTCTTATGAGTAAGAAATAAAGTCCAAGTATATCTAGAATAATCATCAACAATTACTAATGCATAGTAACTTCCACCAAAACTCATGACCCTAGATGATCCAAACAAATCCATGTGTAATAATTACAATGATTGAGTGGTAGAAACAATATTTTTAGATTTAAAGGATACTTTTGTTTGTTTACCTTTTTGGCATGCATCACATAACTTATCTTTTTCAAATTTTAATCTAGGTAATCCAATAACTAGATCTTTTGAAATTAACCTATTTAGATGATCCATCTTAATATGAGCAATTCTCTTATGCCATAACCATGGATCACAATCTTTACTTAAAAAGCATCTATCATTTACAGATTTTGTTTTAGATCAATCATGTAGACATTATTTTCTCTAAAACCTATAGGTTCAATACTTTTGTCATGCTCATGCTTAATAACACATTTTTCAGAATCAAAAGATACTTTATATCCTTTATCACATAATTGACTAACACTTAATAAATTATGCTTCAAACCTTCTACAAGCAACACATTTTCAATAGGAGTAGAAGAACTCGTACCTATTTTACCGACTCCAATAATTTAGCCCTTGTTGTTGTCGCCATATGTAACATGTCCACTTTTCTTGGGGGAAATAGTTGTGAATTTGGATACATCACCGGTCATGTGATTGGAACATCCACTGTCTATGTACCATTTCTTCCTTATAAAATCTTCTTTGTTATTCTCATCAGTTTTTGTCATGAGACACAAGTTGACTTGGTCTTCATCATGATCTTTGAGTAACCTGTTCCTGAAAATACTTTTTAAAGACAAAGAATCTAAAAAGGCCATTCTACAAGAAACCTGCTCTGATACCACTTGTAGGATCGAGTGGCCTCAGAATAATTAAGAAGCGGGGGGGGGGGGGGGGTTGAATAAATTATTCCTAAACCTTTACTAATTAAAAATGACTCTTCTAATGCTTTTACTTTTGTTGTTAAGAGAATATGGAGTAGAAGAGAAATTTAATAGAAAGTAAAAGCGGAAATTAAATACACAGCGGAAAGTAAAAGAGTAGGGAAGAACGAAACAAACACACAAGAGTTTTTATACTGGTTCGGCAACAACCCGTGCCTACATCCAGTCCCCAAGCGACCTGCGGTCCTTGAGATTTCATTCAACCTTGTAAAAATCCTTTTACAAGCAACGATCCACAAGGGATGTACCCTCCCTTGTTCTCTTTGAACCTAGTGGATGTACCCTCCACTAGAACTGATCCACAAGAGATGTACCCTCTCTTGTTCTCAGTCAAACCCAAGTAGATGTACCCTCTACTTGTACCACAAAGGATGTACCCTCCAATGTGTTGAGACAAAGATCTCAGGCTGTTAAACCTTTGATACTTTGTGATTGGGGATACAAAAGAATTCTCAGGCGGTTAGTCCTTTGAACACTTTTGTATTAGGGAATGGGAAGAATCAAAAGAATTCTCAGACTGTGTCGTTTTGAATTCTTTGACAAGGGAGAAGGATGAAACAAAAGAATTCAGGCGGTTAGTCCTTCGTTCTTTTGGAAAAGGGAGAAGAGAGACACAAAAAGAATTCAGGCGGTTAGTCCATGGCGAATTCTTTTTGGCAAAGGGAGAAGAGAATGAAAAGATGAATAGCACAAGTTTTCAAGGTTTGGAAAACCAGAAAACTTCAGAAAGCTTTTGGTACAAAGAAGAAGAAGAGGTTCAAAGAGATTCAAGGCTTGTAAAGGATTGTAATGAAATGATTGGAAAAGTATTCACGATCTTGAAATGCAAAAACAAAACCTTGCTTTTATAGACTCTCCATGTCTGGTCAAGAAGACCATTCAGAAGAGTTATAACTTTTAGAAAAACTTAAAACAAATTTGAAAAAGTCAAAAACCTTTTTGAAGAGCTACATCTTTTGATTTATCAGAAACAGTCACTGGTAATCGATTACCAAATCAGTGTAATCGATTACACAAGGCTTTTAAGTGAACGGATGTGACTCTTCGCATTTGAATTTGAATTTCAACGTTTAAGGGCACCGGTAATCGATTACCAAAACATTGTAATCAATTACAGCCTTTTGAAAATAATTGGAACGTTGTAAATTCAGTTTGAAAACTTTTTCAACTCATTTTGCTACTGGTAATCGATTACAAACAATATGGTAATCGATTACCAGAGAGTAAAAACTCTTTGGTAAAAGGTTTTGTCAAAAACTCATGTGCTATTCAAAGTTTTGAAAAAACTTTTTTAATACTTATCTTGATTGAGCCTTCTCTTCATTCTTTGAATCTTGATCT
>NW_021143815.1:0-46173 GCF_004193775.1 Glycine soja | reverse complement strand
CGTAGCAAGTGCATCCGCCATTTGATTTTCCTCGCGGGGAACATGATGGAAGGAGATCTCATCGAAAGTCTTAGCCAATTCCTTGATATAGGCTTTGTAGGGTATCAGCTTGGGATCTCTAGTTTCCCATTCCCCTCTCAGCTGATGGATTACCAACGCTGAGTCGCCGTACACCTTGAGTAGTTTGACATTGGAGTCAATTGCTGCCTGGACGGCTAGGGCACATGCTTCATATTCGGCCATGTTGTTGGTGCAGTCGAATCCTAGCCTGGCTGTGAAAGGTACACATTGATTGTCCGGAGAGACCAACATGCCCCAACGCATGACCTAGAATGTTTGACGCTCCGTCAAACCATACAGTCCATTTGTCCGATCTTCGTCCAACTTTTCCTCGAACAAGGCATGATGTCCTCATCCGGGAATTCGGATGCATGGGCTTGTAGTGTTAAGAGGCTGTTGAGCCAAATAATCTGCCAAAGCGCTTCCTTTTATCGCCTTTTGGGTGACGTAGACTATATCAAACTCAGATAGCAAGACTTGCCACCGGGCGATTCGTCCTGTGAGAGCTGGCTTTTCAAGATGTACTTAACCGGGTCCATTTTGGATATCAACCAGGTAGTATGGCTCAGCATGTACTGCCTTAGGCGATGGGATGCCATACTAAAGCACAACACGTTCTTTCGAGCAAGGAGTAATTCATCTCACAGGTCGTGAACTTCTTACTTAGGTAGTAAACAGCGCGCTCTTTCTTCCCGATTCGTCATGTTGCCCCAGCATACACCCGATTGACTCGTCCAAGATTGTCATGTACAAATGAGAGGCCTTCCAGGTACTGGTGGCATATGCACGGGAGATTCATTAGGCACTTTTGATCCTTCCAAAAGCCTCTTGGCAATCCTCATTCCACCGATCAGTTTGGTTTTTGCGCAAGAGTTTAAACAACGGCTCACAAATGGCGGTGAGCTGCGATATGAATCTGGCAATATAATTCAAGCGCCCCAGGAAACCTCGAACTTGCCTCTCTGTACGGGGTTCTGGCATCTCAAGGATAGCCTTCACTTTTTCGGGGTCTACCTCTATCCCTTTCTGGCTTACAATGAAACCAAGCAATTTCCCTGATTTGACCCAAAGGTACACTTAGCGGGGTTCAACCTTAATTGATATTTCTTAAGCCTTTCGAACAATTTTCGCAGGTTGACAAGGTGTTCTTCCTCGGATTTAGATTTAGCAATTATGTCGTCCACGTAGACCTCGATCTCTTGATGCATCATATCATGGAACAAAGCTACCATGGCCCGTTGATAAGTTGCCCTGGCATTCTTGAGTCCAAAGGAATCACCTTGTAACAGAACGTTCCCCACAGGGTGACGAAAGTAGTCTTTTCCATATCCTCGGCGCCATCTTTATCTGATTGTAACCAGAGAAATCGTCCATGAAGGAAATAAAGCGAAATTGGCCGTGTTATCTACGAGGATATCGATGTGTGGTAAAGGAAAATTATCCTTGGGACTGGCCCGATTCAGGTCCGATAATCTACACACATTCGTACTTTCCCATCTTTTTTAGGAACTGGTACGATGTTGGCAACCCATTCTGGATACCGAGCGACGGCCAGAAATCCAGCGTCAAATTGCTTCTTCACTTCTTCTTTTATCTTCAAGGATGTTTCGGGCTTCATCCTCCTCAGTTTCTGTTTTACGGGGAACACTCGGGATTTAGAGGTAATCGGTGCTGTACAATGTCAGAACTCAAACCGGGCATATCTTGGTATGACCAAGCAAAGATGTCTTGGTAGTCTTTTTAGCAGGATTATTAATTCTTCACGGATAGGTGCGGTAATACCTGTACCTATCTTTACTTCCTCTTTCCACTGCCAATTCCTAAGTCTACTAGCTCTGTTTCTTCTTGATGAGGCCCATTTCTTGGTCCTCATGGGCGACCATTCTTTCTAGTTCTGGGGGAAGTCCCACATCCTCATTTCCTTCATCTTCCGTTTGATTCATTTCTTGCTCGAAGTCGATAGACGGGTCCCAGGTATTAGTACCTTCGGGGGACTCATCATCGGATCTGCCGTTTCAGAAAAAGAAGTAAACATGCAAATGAATGAGAATGGGTAGAGACCAGGAACAGATGAAGAAAGATCCTTGTATTATAAATTTAAAAACAAAAGACACAAAGCTTAACAAAAGGAAAAACTCTAAAGCCTAGGCCCAACTATAGAGCTTTTAAAACCGTAAAGGTTTACATTATGCTTGTTGCGTAAATGCCGGGGCGTCCCTCCACTCGCCAATTTCCCAGCTGGAAATCAGGAGGGCATGGTCGTACCAAATCCAAAGTACTCGGAATATCATCTTCGCATATCGCGAACGCTTGACCTTTGTCTCCCGAACCCGCGCTTATAAAGCTTCTACTTATGTGGCAGGGCGGGCTTCCTTCACCTTCTTGTCTCCAACGCGAACTTTGACCATTGTTCTTCCTTCCCGCGATGCTTCTTTTCATGTCCGCCTGAGTGGGCTTATAGCCTAAACCATACTTCCCACGATTTCCTTGGGTATTTATCAGGCTAGTTATGCCGCCGTTGTTTTTTCCTAAACCCATCCCGGGTTCATAACCGTTCCCCAACATAACTCGGGCCATCATTACCGCTGCATCAGACAGACAAGGCTGCCCAAAGAGGGAGTCCACAGAGGAAATGCTGACCACCTCAAAAGACTGGAAAGCAGTTTCTAACGATTCTTCTGCGGCTTCCACATAAGGCATGGAGGATGGGCAGCTTACCAAGATATCTTCCTCGCCTGACACGATGACCAAGTGCCCCTCCACTACGAATTTCAGCTTTTGGTGGAGTGTAGAAGGCACAACTCCCACTGAGTGGATCCACGGGCGCCCCAACAGGCAGCTGTAGGGGGGGTTAATATCCATTATTTGGAAGGTGACTTGACAGGTGTGAGGGCCTATTTGTACTGGGAGATCGATCTCTCCCCTAACCTCTCGGCGAGTGCCGTCGAAGGCCCGAACCACCATTGAACTTGGTTTTAAGTGGGAAGCATTGAATGGTAACTTCTCCAAAGTGCTCTTAGGCATCACTTTTAAACTGGAACCATTATCGATGAGCACCTTGGCTACGATATGGTCCATACACTTGACTGATACGTGTAAAGCCTTATTATGCCCTCTCCCCTCGGCGGGGATTTCTTCTTCGGCGAAGGCAAGATAGTTGTTGGCAGTGATATTGTTGACCAGCCCTCCGAAACCTTCTACCAAGATATCTTGGGCCACGTGAGCCTCGTTCAGCACTTTTACTAGCAGAGCCCGATGAGGCTCGGAGCTCATAAGTAACTCCAACAGCGAGACCCTAGCCGGGGTTTTGTTGAGCTGTTCGATAACCTTGAATTCGCTCTGCTGAATTATCCGAAGGAACTCGCTGGCTTCCTCTAGCGACACCTCATTTCTACCATCCTTTTTCTCCGGGGGCCCCTTTGCTGGAATATCTTTATTCGAAGCGTGGGGTGCTTCGCCATCTTGTTCCTCCACCACTTTTCCTTTTCCCTTGACGTCGGCGGGTTGGACTGGTAGGTCCGGAGGTGCGAACACACGACCACTACGGGTCACACCACTCAGTCCCGTGATATTTGTTACTTTAGCTGACAGCGAGCTGACGTCAGTGACTTCTTCTTCCTTCTTCCCCGGAGGTGTATATCTCCACGGGACCGCGTGACTATTTTGGTACGGGAAAGGAACAGGTTTGGCCATTAAGGGGTGTCCGGGCTTTTGCGAAGCTGCGCTTTTAGTGAAGTATATCACCAAGGGTTTGGGCTTCGCAACACCGCTCCCCTCCGTAGATTGCATGCATATATGCTGCTCTTCTTTTCCTTCAATGCCGACTTCCAGTCGACCTTGATCTATCATCCGCTGTAACAATTCCTCTACTTCCAAACACGTCTCCATGTCATGCATCTCGCCGGAATGTAGCAGACAGGAATCCTCCTTACACCCACTATGGGGAATCACACCTCCCTTTTGTAGGGCCTCAAAGATAAACCTCCTAGGCGTTGCCACATCCCTTAAAGGTTTAGACCTGTGCGGCCTATCGGATTCAACTGCATTAACTGCTCCCCCTCCATGATTGGCGAGCGGGTTGGTTCTCACATTGGGCCGATCCTCTTGGAAAGTCAGCCATCCAGCATCCATTAAATGTTGGACCTTGTATTTAAGGGCCAAGCATTTTTCGACGGAATGCCCCGGGACACCCCCATGGTACTTGCAAGTTGCGTTAGGGTCATACCACTTTGGGAAAGGGGGTTCGAGGACCCTTCCGGGAGTTACCACGGCCAAATGATTGGCGATGAGGGATGGCAGAAGATCTTCGTACGTCATTGGGAGTGGGGTGAATTCTGGAAATGGCCTCAGAGGGAAGTTCTTTGTCGTGTTGGAATTACCGGCCGGTCGAGTCGTGTTCGGAGTTGGAACTTGGGGAGCTTCCCTCTGGGTGGGTGCCTTAGGTTGCACGGGTGTTGAACTAGAGGTATTCCCAGTATGAGCCGAGAAGCTTGGGTGATGTTGCGCGTACTGATGGGTACCATGAGGTGTTTGCTGGGTTTTGACCCACGCAGGTGTTGAAGAGACGGCATGGGCATCTCCCTCCTTCCTTTTTGCCCCTGTTGCCCCGATTCTTTTGGCATTCGCGTTTGTGGAGGAAACGTAATCAAACTTTCCTCTTTTCAATCCAACCTCGATTCTTTCCCCGGCAAACACCAGATCCGCAAAGCTGGACGGCATGTAACCTACTAGCTTCTCATAGTAGAACACTGGCAGAGTGTCCACCATCATGGTGATCATCTCTCTCTCAACCATGGGAGGAGCTACTTGTGCCGCCAAATCCCTCCATCGCTGCGCATATTCTTTAAAGGTTTCACCCTCTTTTTGAACACATTCTGCAGTTGAGTACGGTCAGGAGCCATATCAGAATTGTACTGATACTGCCTTAGGAAGGCGGTAATCAGATCCTTCCAAGTACGGATACGGGAAGCTTCCAAATTAGTGTACCACACTACCGCAGCTCCGGCCAAGCTATCCTGAAAGAAGTGTATCAACAGCTTTTCATCTTTAGAGTGGGCGCCCATCTTACGGCAGTACATTTTGAGATGGTTTTTGGGACAAGTCGTCCCTTTATACTTGTCGAAGTCCGGCACTTTGAACTTCGAGGGAATAACAACATCGGGTACTAAGCAAAGATCCGTCATGTCTGCGAACGGATAGTCCCCAAATCCTTCTACGGCCCTCAATCTTTCCTCAAGGAGATCGAGCTTCCTCCTTTCTTCAGTTGCTGGGGGCGGCCCTTCCGTGGACAGAACTATTGGTGGTACTGCGATGTTGGGTTGAGGCAACGTGCCTGGTGCCGGCCCTTCGGGGATCGGGGGATACAACTCGACATCCCTCCAAGCATAATCTTGAGGGTCTTTGTGGACTTCGTCGGGCTGCTGAGGAGGCTCTCTTTCATGGACGGGAGAAGCAATGTGGCCCGCATCTTCTTGCAAGACGGGTGGTGAATAGTTGGGCGGCAATCCATAAGGGTAAGCCGCTCGGTTGTATCCCAGGTGAGGGCTGCCATCGTGCCCCAGTGTGTCCCTTCCCCATCCTACTATGTTTGAGGGAGGATGGTGCGTAGTTGCCAAGAGAGTCGGGTCTGCTTCGGCAGCCGAACTGGCAGCGGCGGCGGTGGCCGCGTTCTTCTCTATGAGTTGCTTCATACTTAACATGGCCTCCATCATGGAGGCCATTTGTTCTTTCAGAGCCGACATGTCGGCTTTCATCTGTTCCTGCGTCTCCTCTTGATCACCCATCGTTCTAGATTTGGATCTGGTGCGATAGGGATCCCTCACGGCGCGTTTAGTTATGGTGTTTTTCCCTAAAAAACCAAAAGTGAGGAGTGGGTAAAGAAAGAAGATGCATGCTAGAGATGAAATGTAGGAGTGATTTGATTTGCACAAGCTTTTTGGAGTAGAAACATGGGATCAACTCATTTTATTTCAAAAAGGAAGTCGTATCTAGTCAAGGTCTTAGAGACCATACAAGTTTCCTAACGATTTCTAATTATGTGGGCCATTAAGTCTATCATATGCTGACAATAGCCGAGAAGCCCATGAATCTCTTCGGGGGCGGAGTAGGTGTCTGCCATCGCCTTGGCCTTGGCTAACAATCGGGGAAGTTCTTGACTCCCGTTCAAGGTAAGAGCAAACCGATCCATCCACATGGTTGCCTCTTGGTGTAAAGAGTCGATCACCCTTCCTCTATCCTATTTTTCCGCGTATACTTGGGCATATTCGTCCGCAATCCTATGCTCGTGGGCCGCGGCTAGACCTAACTCTTCTTGGTACTTGGCGATGATAGCTAGCATGTTGGTCTCCGTCTCGCATAAACGCTGAGACAAGCTTCTTTTGGACCTTGAACAGGCAACTAACTCCTCTTTCAAAACCATGCTATGTGCTCGCGACTGGTCCCTTTCTTCCTTTCGCAACTTGAGTTCACTATTGCTACCCCATAGAGCTCCGCGAAATTTGTTCCGGCCATACTCTTCCTTGCGAGCCCTCTTGGTCTCTTGTTCAAGGGCTCTTGCGGTAATTGCATTCTCTTCCCGTAACCCGGCACACTCCTTCCGAACGTGTGTAGCGGCCAACTTGAACTTCTCCTTGGCAAGTTTTGCCTTTCCTAACTTGCTTTTGAGAGCTTGGACTTCTTCGTCCTCTTCCGGTGCTTCAAAACTCTCTTTGCTGACGACTTTTAACTTGGCGAGCCAATCTAAACCTCGTATATGAACTTTCAGCCATTCGTGGTACCCACCAATGATGCCATTACGAATGCCTCTAAGCTCTTGATCTCTCTTTAACGGGGTTTCCCACGCCTTATGGATTCTTTGTATAGTCTTGGAATTTTGTGCGCCGAAATCCCTCACAAGGAAAGGAGACATGCTTTCTTCCGTCGGTGCTCCCCTCATGGGGTACCCTAGTTGTCTTATAGCGAGCGCGGGATTATAGTTAATACAACCCCTCGTTCCTACCAGCGGAATGTTTGGGTATCTTCCACATGAGAAAAGGACTCCTTCTTTTCCTTCCTTCCATCGGGGGAACCAACTGATTGTTCTACCTCCTATCCCGGCCAAGAGCTGGTCCCAATCTATTCTCCTCTTTTCAGTACACGAGCGATGGCTCAGGAGCGGACATGGATGTCTTGTGTCTTGTTGGAACAAGTGTGAAACCAACCAAACACAGAGGGCGGGTAAGCAACAGATGATCCGTGCGCTACTTTTTTCGCACCTTCGGTCAAATGTGTCAAATAGATCTGCCAAGACAGCTACCACCGGACTTTCCTTGCTATAGTGGTAGGCAAGGAAAGCGTCGATTGCTGCTAGGTCTACCAAACCATCCACGTTTGGAAAGAGGACGACCCCAAAAATTAGCAAAGCTAACACATCCATAAACGGGACCCAGTCTCCTTGATTGGCCATACCCCTCGCCTTGTCTTCTAGGTACTTCTGTGGTAGGCCCGCTATGCCGTTCCGAGTCTGTTTTATGCGGTCCAAACCTCTTGCTGAATCCTTGACCACAGTTGCAATTCTGCTCAAAGAGGGGAGACACCCGGAGGAAAGATATGGTTTTCTTCCCCCGAGAGGACATCCTAGAATTTCCTCAAATTCTTCAATGGTTGGTACTAATTGGAAGTCTGCGAATGTGAAGCACCTCAAAGGCTGGTCGTAGTATTGGGTAAGTGATGCAATGGCTTCTAAGGACACCTCTGCTATGGTCAACTCTAAGATCTTTCCGTAAGTCTTGCGGAAGGCTTGCATTTGGAGGGGTTCCATCAACCGCCCTAATTCCTTGAGGCTGGTGGTGTCTAGGCTTTTGACCTTGACTTGGTAGAACCTCTTGCCGGTTTGATTTGTTCCCATGCTTACTAAAGTGAGACAAAAGCTGGTGCAAATCAAAACTCCGATATCTCATGGGTGGGATGGATGAATGCATGATGGAATGCATATGACACAGATGCAATCTAGGAATGCGGGGGTCCGGGGAATTTGTCCCCTTCTTAGATACGACGTCTAGGGGTAGCGAAATGCCCCAACGCACGTTTTTAAGAAGGTGACACGGACCCTCTGTTGGTTTGTTTACAATAGGGATCAAGACAGAACCCATATGCAATGCCTATGCAAAAGACACAATGCGGGAATGTGCACAGTATGACAATATTTACCGAACATAAGCAAAAGGGTATATGATACTCATGCATGGCAGTGTGAAAAATGGCACGCAGCGTGTTTGCTTCGTGCCCCTATTTAAGGGACCTATAAGGGAGAGAACTAACTAGGCTTTTAGCAATAATCCCCAAGGTAGTTATATCTCTCTTGATGGTTTCTAGAGGTATCATCCCCTTTGAAGAACATATTGTAGCAGTAGGGACTACTAGCAACAATAGGTTTTCAAAGAGAAAAGCTCTAGATGAGGGTTCACTGTAATCAAGCAAGTCGGAGACCTAGCATGATCACAGATTCACCTCCACTCCTTATGCTCCCATGAACCCGGGTATAGGGCCCTTTTTCACTCACAGTGTGTGCAAATAGTGTTGGTGTTTGTGTGCATCAAATGAATAAATATTTACTTCATGCATACATTTAAAACGCACTAAAAGCAACAAAGAGTTTATATACACAAGAACATAATGAAAGGAAACCAACAAAGTGGTAAGTCACGGTAAAACATTGCACAAAATTAAATGGCCTAACTCTCTAAAAACAGTCCCCAGTGGAGTCGCCAACTGTCGCAACCTACCCTTCGGCGGGAGGGCGACGCGTGACTCGCGGGATGCGTGTTCCACAAAAGGAATACGCGCGGAGTCGCCACCAACGTTTATTTGAGGAAAACGTCGGAAAAACCGGAAAAGACGCGATCTACGAACTTTTAAGTGAAAGGTTCGGGAGTTGTATTTACGCACGGGGAAGGTATTAGCACCCCATACGTCCGCCCCAAGGGACGGCAGCCTTTAATCGAATGTGCAAACATGACTTTGATTTTTTATGTTCCCTTTTTATGTCTCTATATCCTTTATACCCTTTTTATATTTTCTCTTTTTGTGGTCGACAAGGGTGTTTCCCTTTGCTCCTACGTATTCCTCAATTTGGGATGAGAAAATCAGACCTACGTAGTTCTTTTTTATCAAGTGATTCTTTTTTACTTTAAGAGGTGATCATTTTAAGGCGTTGGACCTTAAAAATGATCCATTTTACTTAGTGAGAAAATGAAATGACAAACTTCAAAAGCCTATTTTTATGGACGAGCTTGACTAGGCGAATTGATTTTAGCCTTTAGTTTCACTTTAGTTATTAATCAATTCGATTAAGAATGAAAAATCCCAAAGAGAAAATGTCCGATTGATTTTCCGCTTTATTTTACTAAAAGATGTCTTTTTGATTATTATATTATTTTTTACCTCTTTTTGATTTCCAACGTGGTTACGGCACGACCGAACGGTCGGAATTTATTTTAACCGAAGTTAATGGATAATACAATTCAAACGTTCGGTGGAAATTTATTTTATTTTTAAGTTAAGCGAGAAATGACTTAAGTAAAATGGCTTAAGCACGTCAACAGGGGGTATAAAAAGTAAACAAAACGAGAATAAAAATGCACGAAACACAATGTGGACCACTACGGGTACATAGAATGAATCGAAAAGCTTGGTTCGAGGTACTTACCCGTTGAAGATCGAAGAACGATGAAGAACGAATGAAGAACGTCGAAGAACGGTTGAAACCTTTGCGAAATTCTTCACGGAAAACGTTACGGAAACGTTTCGGAAGCGCCTCGGCTTAGATTTTCTTCACGGAAACAATTTTTCCAAGCAAATTCGAAAGGGAGAGAAGTGCCAAAGGGGCTGAACCCTTTTCTTCTTCACTTCCTCCCCTATTTATAGCAAAATAGGGGAGGTGGTTGCCGCCCAGCTCGCCCAGGCGAGCTCAGCTCGCCCAGGCGAGCTCAGCTCGCCCAGGCGAGCCAGGTTGCTTCCTCCAGAAGCAACAGCCTTCTGGAGGAATATTCTGGAGGGCCCAAGTGGGCCTGGGTGCTATTTGCACCCCCATTTTTACCAAGTACACCCCCCTCTGCTTTTTTTTGGTGATTCTTTTTTTCGTAAAGTTACGGAAACTTACGAATTTCGTAACGATACTTGTTTTCTTTCCGTAAGGTTACGGAACCTTGCGGATTACATAATCATTCCCCTTTTGACTTACGGAATGTTACGGAACCTCACTTAATTATACAACGATGCTTCCATTTGATTTCCGGTGTGTCACGGAAACTTACGGATTGTGCATCAATATTTTTTTGGCTTTTCGGCATGTCCTGGAATTTCACAAATTGCCTAATGATGGGTACCAAGCACCTCACAAGGACCAAAGAAAGGTCGCATGTCATCAAGCAAAGGTCCCCGGACGAAATTAGGGTATGACAGGAGGGTACATCCACTAGGTTCAAAGAGAACAAGGGAGGGTACATCCCTTGTGGATCTTCGCTTGTAAAAGGATTTTTACAAGGTTGAAAGAAATCTCAAGGACCGTAGGTCGCTTGGGGACTGGATGTAGGCACGGGTTGTTGCCGAACCAGTATAAAAACTCTTGTGTGTTTTTTTCCTTCTTCCCTACTCTTTTACTTTCCGCTGTGCATTTAATTTCCGCTTTTACTTTCTGTTAAATTTCTCTTCTACTCCTCATTCTCTTAACAATTTAGTAAAAGCTTTAGAAGAGTAATTTTTTAATTAGTAAAGGTTTAGGAATAATTAATTCAACCCCCCCTTCTTAATTATTCTGTGGCCACTCGATCCAACAAGTGGTATCAGAGCAGGTTTCTTGTAGAAAGTCTAACAACTTGAAGATTAATGGCCTCTTTAGATTCTTTGTCTTTCAAAAGTATTTTCAGGAACAGGTTATTCCAAGATCATGATGAAGACTAAGTCAACTTTTGTCTCATGACAAAATCTCATGAAAACAACAAAGAAGAATCTGTAAGGAAGAAGTGATACATTGGCAGTGGATGTTCCAAGCATATGACGGGAAATGTATCCAAGTTTACAACCACTTTCCCCAAAAGTGGACATGTTACATATGACGACAACAATATCAGTAAAATCTCAAAAGAGGTAACATCTAAGCCATCTCTATGAATTAAGGTATGATTAATATTTATAGTTAAGTTATTTTTGTGGCAAATAAAAATTAATTGTTCAAATTGTTTGATTGTGTTTACAATGATTAAATAACTATATTTAGTATGTATGATTAATTGAATTTTGTTTGAATTGATTATCACTTGAATTGCTTATGTTTTGTTTCTAAGATGATTAGATTCTGTTAAAAAATTAAAAAAATGTTTTGACATGTTAAGATAATTGAATAATTACCATGATATGTGTTGTTGATTGTTATTTGAGTGTGTTAAAATTTATTATGATTAATTAACTATATTTTGTTTAAAGAATTTCTATATACATGATTGATCTTTTGTCTTTGGTAATTGTGTTCAACTTTTTAGAAGTTTGAAAATGAAAATTTGGAAGTTATTGGAAGTTAAAAGTTGAAAATAGAAGTTGGAAGTTGAAAATCGAAGTTACTAGAAATTAAAAGTTGAAAATGGAAGTTGAAAATTAGAAGTGAAAGTTATTGGAAGTTGGAAGTTAAAATTTGAAATTTAAAATTTAATATTTGAAATTTAAAATTTGAAATTTGAAATTTAAAATTGAAATTTAAAAAATTTGAAATTTGAAATTTTTTAAAGTATTATGCATAGTTAGTTGATTGTTAATTAAATTTAATTAATTTGAAATGATTGATGATTGATTGTTCTTGAAAGCTATTATGGTTTTTTATATTTAAAAGTTATGATGGTTATTTGAATAATATATATTTTTAAAATAATTATGCATGATTTTTTATGTAATATGTGATTAGTCATTTATGAATGGTTATGTATGATTTTATATCTCTTGTATGATTCTTGCATATTTTTTAATATGACATGAAAATTACTTGCGTAAGGTTCATTCATAAAGTTTTTCAAAATCCATTATGTTATATTTATTTATTTATTTTTTTATAAGAATTTTCATATATAAAGTATCTTTTTGATTTTGAAAAATGTGTTATCAAGCATGAGCATGATAAAGATATTGAGCATGTAGGTTTCAGAGAAAATAATGATTACATGATTGATTGAGTTCTTTGAACTTTCTAAGTTTTTAAATTATCTATAACAAATCTGAATGTTTGATAATACCGTGATCTATATCCTTCAATCCTTGTATAATTCTTGTTTGATATGTTTGAATTACTTGATTTATTGTTCAAAATATTTTTTATGCTTTTCAAAATTATTATATTTTATTTCAAATAAAATCATTTTGATGTGATGAAACAATCTATGTTAATAAGAACTCATCTTGGTAAGTGTTGATAGTCAATTAGCACTTAGTCTTAGGAAAAAGGTGATTGTATTCTTAAAATTTGTAGATACTAAAAACCAACTTGCAGACATCTTCACAAAACCACTAACCAAAGATTCTTTCTACACCATTAGAAGAGAATTAGGACTTCTAGATGCAAGTGACTTAGACAAATGATTTATGTTTTGATGACTTATGGCTTATTTGTTATTTATGCACATATGCTTCTATTATAAGGTGAGGATGATTTATTATCTTGTTTGATTTTTATAAGTTTTTCTCTCTTGTATGAATACATTTATTGTATGTTTTTATATAATTTGACATGATTAGATTTTTGTTAAAATTATATTAATATGCTAAAATAATTGAGATAAGTAATGAGTTACCATGTATGTGTTCATAACTAATTTTTGTTACTTAGAATTAAGTTTTGATTCTCTGATAATAGATTTAGATTATAATTATATTTTGTTTTTTAAAACCTTGTATTTGGCTATAATTTTATGACATTTGAACACTTAAGTTTTTTTTAATACTTGCTTAGTATGACTGAACATGATGATTATATTGACTTGCTCTTGGTTGTTTACGATTGTGTGTTTTATACTTAATTACTTTAATAATATATGACTAGTGGTATGTACTTACATTTGATATTGTGTTTTATATTTTTTTTAATTATTCATATATGTTTTATTTGAATATTATGAATGACTTTCTGGATTATATGACATTTTATGAAGTATTATCTTTCTAAGATTGATGAATGGTTAAGCTATCTTGCTTGATTGTTTTCTATTCTTTTGTATGACATTTATGAATGGTTTCTATATTTCTTACCTTTCTAAGTTTGATGAATTTATCTTGATTAATTGTTCTCCATTATCTTGTACGATTAGTTATTTATGTATGTTTTATATTTGTTACGCACTTTGGCTTTTTGTTGATGCCAAAGGGGGAGAGAAATAGGGATTAAATCAAGAACTCACATGAGTAATTAATTTAATTTTAAGATAAGCATAAATTCAAAAACAAAGGGGGAGAATTTATGAGAGTGATCGACTAGGAAAAAGTGTGTGTGTGTTTCTTGATTTCAGAAGTTGTCATCATAAAAAAGGGGGAGATTGTAGAAGCAAAGCTTCATGGTGAATCGAAGGTGATTCAAAGGTGTTTTGATGATAACAATGATGATAACAAAAGATGACGACAAAGGTGATGACAAAAAGCTCAAAGATCAATCAAGAACAATTCAAGAGTTCAAGATAAGAATCAAGAAGAATTCAAGACTCAAGAAGAAAGTCTAGAGACAAGAATCATGATTCAAGGTTCAAGATCTCAAGAATCATGATCAAGATTCAAAAATGAAGAGAAGACTCAATCAAGATAAGTATTAAAAAGTTTTTCTAAAAAATTTAATAGCACATGATTTTTCTCAAAACATGTTTACCAAAGAGTTTTTACTCTCTGGTAATCGATTACCAGATTGTTGTAATCGATTACCAGTAGCAAAATTGTTTTGAAAAAGTTTTCAAATTGAATTTACAACGTTCCAATTATTTTCAAAAAGCTGTAATCGATTACAATTATTTGGTAATCAATTACCAGTGCCTTTGAACGTTGAAATTCAAATTCAAATGTGAAGAGTCACATCCTTTCACATAAAACCCTTGTGTAATCGATTACACTGATTTGGTAATCGATTACCAGTGTTTGTTTCTGAATAAATCAAAAGATGTAACTCTTCAAAAGGTTTTTGACTTTTTCAAATTGGTTTTAAGTTTTTCTAAAAGTTATAACTCTTCTAAATGGTTGGCTTGACCAGACATGAAGAGTCTTTAAAAGCAAGGCTTTGTTTTGCCTTTCAATATACTTTTACACTTATTCAATCAATCCTTTACAAGCCTTGAATCTCTTTGAACTTCTTCTTCTTCTTTGTACCAAAAGCTTTCTGAAGTTTTCTGGTTTTGCAAAGCTTGAAAACTTGTGCTATTCATCTTTTCATTCTTTTCTCCCTTTGCCAAAAAGAATTCACCAAGGACTAATCGCCTGAATTCTTTTTGTGTCTCTCTTCTCCCTTTTTCCAAAAGAACAAAGGACTAACCGCCTGAATTCTTTTGTGTCTCCCTTCTCCCTTGTCAAAGAATTCGAAAAGACACAGTCTGAGAATTCTATTGATTCTTCCCTTTCCCTAATACAAAAGTTTTCAAAGGACTAACTGCCTGAGAATTCTTTTGTATCCCCATTCACAAAGTATCAAAGGTTTAACCGTCGGAGATCTTTGCCTTAACACATTGGAGGGTACATCCTTTGTGGTACAAGTAGAGGGTACATCTACTTGGGTTTGACTGAGAACAAGAGAGGGTACATCTCTTGTGGATCAGTTCTAGTGGAGGGTACATCCACTAGGTTCAAAGAGAACAAGGGAGGGTACATCCCTTGTGGATCTTTGTTTGTAAAAGGATTTTTACAAGGTTGAAAGAAATCTCAAGGACCGCAGGTCACTTGGGGACTGGATGTAGGCCCGGGTTGTTGCCGAACCAGTATAAAAACTCTTGTGTGTTTGTTTCCTTCTTCCCTACTCTTTTACTTTCCACTGTGCATTTAATTTCCGCTTTTACTTTCTGTTAAGTTTCTCTTCTACTCCTCATTCTCTTGACAATTTAGTAAAAGCCTTAGAAGAGTAATTTTTTAATTAGTAAAGGTTTAGGAATAATTAATTCAACCCCCCCTTCTTAATTATTCTGAGGCCACTCGATCCATTAGTATCCATCGTTGTTTTGTTTTCACTACCTTGTAGCAAGGGAGAATGAAAGAAGTAGTTGATTTTTTCAAAAAGAATTTTCCAAGGACGAGAAATAGTTGAAGGATCTTTTCAGTTGATGGATTAAGTCAAATGACTCCTATGTAGAAGCAAGATGTTTTGATGTTTTGATGATGCCAAAGGATCAAGTGCTTCTAAGTTTTATTCAAGACAAGAATCCAAGAATCCAAGAAAATCAAGATATATGATCAAGTTGATCTCTAGAATCTTAGGAAGAAGTTTCCAAATTGAAAAAGCAAAAGGTTTGGCCAAAGAATTTTATCTAAATCATTTCAAATTGCGATTTACTCTCTGGTAATCGATTACCAGCAGCTGAAAATGTTTATAACAGTCACTAGAAATTTGAATTCAAAATTTATAATGTGCAATTGATTACACATGGATGGTAATTGATTACCAGCAGTTTATTGAACGTTTTAATTCAAATTTCAAAACCTGTAATCGTTTACACAAGTCTTGTAATCGATTACCAGAGGGGATTTTCAGAAAATAATTTCCAAGAGTCACATTTATTCAAATGTTTTATGAATGGCCATCAAAGGTGACTTGGAAACACGAATTTAAAGAGATTTTTCATTGCCCAAAAAGTCTTATCCTCTCAAAAGATTAAGAGTTTTTCTGAACTGGAATGTCTTTATCCTCTCAAAAAGATTCATTGGTCAACCACTTGCATATTCAATAAGGAATTTTGATTGATCTTCATTGTGCAATCTATCTCTTTTAAGAGAGATTTCTTCTTCTCTTCTTCTTATTTCTGAAAAGGGATGTAGAGGATAACATTTATTGTTGAACACAAGGGAAGGGTTGTCCCTGTGTGGTTCAGACTATGTAAAAGGAGTTTTACAAAGAGAGTGGAAAATCTCAATTGGGTTGCTTGAGGACTGGATGTAGGCACGGGAAGTGGCCGAACCAATATAAATTGAGTTTGCATTCCTCTCTTCCCTTAAACTTCTTTTATTTATTGCTATTTATCTTTTGCTTTAAAGAAGTTTATCTTGAATTGTATTTTGCGTAATTCATGTTAAGGGTGCATTGTTAATCCAAAAAGAGAGAGTGAAAGTTTAATTGGGGAATAGTCTTTGTATCTTAATTCAACCCCCCCTTCTTAAGATAACTGAGGCCATTTGTCCCACATCCTATTCTTGATAACTCACATCTCTCTAAGAGGACAAACTTTCTGGAATGATAAAATGAGGTCACATGAACGTCTTGAAAACACAGTCAATCAAATGCTTTTTTTTCTTTTTCTTTTTGAACCCTTTTTTTTATTTTGAAACTTATTTGTTTTGAACTTTACTCGTTGTTTTACGGCACCCACACCAACGTGCAAGACGAGTAATCTCTGATTGAAAGGTCTTGGAAGTCAACACTCAGGAACGCAGGTTGTTTTAAGCAAACAAATCAATGGCTCGCACCCATATTCTAGTGGAAGCAAAGATGTAATTATGAGAGGATGAGGGACAAAGATGTCAAATTTATCCATTTATTTAGCACTATAACTGTGGCATAAACTTGAAAATCCTGATGAGTCATTAGAGACATCTAACAATAGCTTTCAAAATTGCCCCATGTGTGGTGTTGCTTGTCAATGTTAGGATTTACACACAATTCTCCTCAAATTTCAGCCAGCCCGCATCAATTGGTCCTTGCACCTTACGCTTTGAGGTCATACAGTGCTCAATGGAATGCCCTGGGGCTTCTCCATGACAAGCACACGTTGCGTTCGAGTCGTACTCTCGGAGAAATGGAGGTTGATGAACCTTGGCTGGGGTTATGGCAACCATTAAATTATCAAGTAGATATGGGAGCAAGTTATCATAGGACACTGGAATTGGGGTGAATTCTAGTAGGCTTTTTCGCTACAAAATTCATTTCTTGGTTGGTGTTTTGGTTTGTGCTAAAGGTGGTGTTCATCATTGGAAATGCGGTAGACAGGCTTTGTGGTTGATTTAGGGATGTCCTTTGTGGATAACTGGGTGATGGGTAAGGTTGGTTATTGGCTGAGTAATGACATTGTTGGGTTGGTGGGGAACTTGGTTGTATAGGAATGGCAGTCACAACATGGGTTTCTCCCTCATTCTCACCCTCTTCACTTGCCCCAGTTTTTCATTCTTCCAAGCAGGATGATTAAATTTGCCTCTTTTCATACCTACTTTGATCCTTTCGTCAGTGAAAACTAAATCAGTGAAGCTTGAAGGTGTGTAACCCACCATTTTCCATAATAGAACACAGTAGTATGTCTACTATCATTGTTATTACTTCTTCCTTCGGTCATTGAGAGAAACACTTGGGCTGCTAGGTCCTTCCACCTTTGGGCGTACTCTTTGAAAGATCTGTGCCCCCTTCTTGCACATATTCTGTCGTTGCATCCTATCCGAAGCCATTATACTGACACTCCCTAACGAAGGAAACCATTAGGTCCTTCCAAGAATGGGCTCGGGAAGGCTCCAAGTTAGTGTACCAGGTAACAGCTACCCCAGTAAGACTTTCTCGGAAGGAATGTATTAGCAATTCCTCATCTTTTAACGTATGCCCCCATCTTCCAACAATAGATCTTTAAATGGTTCTTGGGGCAAGTAGTCCCCTTGTACTTGTCAAAGTCCAGCACCTTGAACTTGGGAGGGGTGATGATATTGGGTACTAGGAACAACTCTCCTAGGTTAGCAAAGGCATAATCTTCACCTCCTTCAATGGCCCTGAGCCTTTCCTCTAGATGATCCAACTTTTCCATTTCTGCCATAGCATGAGGGTTTTTACTTGTTGTGGAATGCAAGAGGTGTAGCTGGGGGTGATACTGAAGGCCCTCCAAAGTGTTTTTACGCAGGATATGGGGTTGAATCAATTTAGATTTTCAACATGGTCTATGACATCTTCGTCAAGGTGAAACTGGAAGTAACAGGGACATCGACAGTCCTAAATGTGTTTGGCAGTAGACAAAGCAGCGATGTAACACGATCCATCTCTTGCCCCAATTTTTTGCAAGATGGTTACTTCCATTCTTCAACTTGACTTGATGAACCTTTTTGTAAAAGCATGAGCTTGGTTCAACCCCATAATCCAAAGAATGACAATTTGATCACCAATACTTCAATCACATTTTATAGGGAAGAAAGACTCGGGAATACGCATGCTATGCATGGAAAATGTAATTATGAGACTGAGATGCCCGAAGAAAAATCATTTCCTAGTTAACCATGCATTAGGTACCATGCTCAATCATTTTGTTTTGTTGTTGTGTTTTTTTTTAAAAAAATGGTTTTATGATCCCAACATGGTTGGCTCAGGGTACCTAACACATGCAACTAAGAATGTAGTGTGAATTTTCACGCTTCCCTTCTTTTTTTTTTGCAGAGGAAAACGCAAGGATCATGCATGAGCAAACATGAAAACAAAAGGTATGCAATTTGTAGATCAAAAAAGACAGTTGAACGCATATGCATGATGATGCAATGACTCATGCAAAATGTGAGGCTGGAACATGATAACGGACAAATGCAGGAATGATATGTTCATTATGATGCCATGAAGAGACGCTTATGCGATGCATGATATGAATGCATTTACGGACACGAGAGCCCGGAAAATTATCTCTTCTTACTTGCACACTTGGGGGTGCAGTGCCCCATGTGTACAGGTAAGAAGGTGATATGGACCTTCCAACCTCCCATGACAAAAGACGAGACCAACATACAACGCATGCGTGACGACATGACGCAGATGCGCAAAAGCATAACGCGGGGATGCATAGAGTACGACAATATCCACAAATAATTACAAGCGAAGGCGTACATGACATTTAGGACTACATGCATGGCAGTGTTTAAAACGGCACACAGCGTGTTTGCTCCATGCCCCTATTTTAGGGACCTATAGGATAATATCTAGGGGTCTCTAATAACTACTCCCAACGATCCATATCTCACATGGTTGTTTTCTAGAGGTATCATTACTTAAGATAATAATATTGCGGCGGTATGGAATACCAGTGACAACACATTATAAAGAGAGAAAGCTCTAGACGAGGTTTCACTATTATCAAGTAAGTCGGAGACCTAGCATGACCATAGATTCACCTCTACTCCTTAGATTCCCATGGACCCGGGTATAGGGCCCCTTTTTTACTCAAACCCGTGGGTGCTTAGAATGCAGTGTAAAAATGTGGAAAAGACAGCATTTATTATATTTAGACAGTTCAAAAAAATGCACACACGAAGTTTCACAATTCCACACTTTCCTAAAATAGGTCTAACTCACAAAAATAGTCCCCAGTGGAGTCGCCAACTGTCGCAACCTACCCTTTTGCGGGCGAGCGAGGCGAGGCTGACGGGTGCGTCTTCCAAAGAAGGAAAATGCACGGAGTCGCCACCAACGTTTATTTGTGGAAAACGTCGAAAAAACCGAAGGAAACCGGTCATGAAGAATATTCCGGATTCGGGAGTTGTATTTACGTTTTAGGAAGGTATTAGCACCTCTCACGTTTGTCCCAAAGGACAACAGCCTTAATTTTAGAATTGTGTGAAATTGTGTACCATAACTTTTATTTCTTTTTATTTTTGAGATCGACAAAAGCGGGGCTCTTGCTCCTACGTACCCTCCATTGAAGAGGAAATTAGACCTACGTAGTTCTTTCTAAAGGGCAATTCAAGCGATTCTTTTTACTTGGAAGGAGGCCCATTTAAGGCGTTAGACCTTAAAATGACCCATTTTTACTTGGTGAGAAGAACTGAGGTATCGAACCTTAAAATCCTTTTTAGTGATTTTTTGCGGACGAGCTTGACTTTGCGAGTTGATTTTAGCCTTAGTTTCACTTTAGTTAATAGTCAATTCAATTAAGAAAGAGAAATCCCAAAGAGAAACGCCCAATTGCTTTTTTTGGTTTATATTACTAAAATATATTTTTTGATTATTATATTATTATTTTACCTCTTTTTGGTTTCCAACGTGGTTACAGCATGACCGAACGGTCGAATTTCATTTTAACAGAAATTAACGGATATTACAATTCAAAATGATCGGTGGATGATGTGCCATCATTCTCTTCTATTTTCTAAACCCTTTTTGCACCATTTTAATTATTGATTGGTCTTAATTGTCAATTAATTAGGCAGTTTTATTATTTGGGCCCATTCAACTAATTTGATGTTTTTAATCTAATTTCAGGAATTAATGAAGCATTGGGCTTGAATCTAGCATTGGGCTTGAATCTAGAATTGGGCTTGGACTTGAAGAGGGCAGACTAATTTATTCTATAAAATTAGATCTTATCTTATCTAGATATTATTTAGATTTGATCTCATCTAGATATTATTTCATCTAGATCTTATCTTATCTTATCTTATCTAGATTTGATTTGATTTCACTTATGGGCTTGGATTTAAAACATATTTGTAAGCTTTGGGGCTGAAAAAAAAAATATATAACAGCACCAAGGTTCTAGTTTAGAGCCCCCCCTCTCTCCCTCGCGGGAGACTCTCTCTCTCTCTCCTCTCTCTCTTCTATTTTTCGTTTTTAGTTTTGGTCTCTCTTCTCTTTCTCTTTTATTTTCGTTTTTTTTTCAATTCCAGTTCAGACTTTTAGTTTTATCAATAAAATTTCATTCTCTATTTGATTAATGGAAGGCTAAGTCCGCAGCGTTGTTTTCCCTTGAGGATCAAGCACAGTTCTCTTTGAGGTTCTATTATTACTGTTAAATTCTGTTTAGTTTTTCCTCTTCACTAATTACTTTGAATTTGTTGCTTTTGATTCATGCATGCTTAGTGCTTGATTAATTGTCTCTGCGCTTAATTTACGTTCATGCTTAATGATCGTTTATGAGTAATTGGTGTATGTGATGCTTAATCACATAATGAATGCCTTATGTTGAATTTCGCTTAGTAATTTAATTTAGGGTTGGATTAAGTGGTTAAACTGATAAAGGATAAACTCTCGTAACCTAGGATAAGAGACTTGCTTGTGAATCAAGGGGAAGCAACGTGTTTTAATTCTGATATTTTCTAATTCACATATATTCGCTGTTTAATTTACAAAAGCAAACAACCCCCCCCCCCCCCATCGTTACTGTTACTGTTACTGCAAGTATATTATGAACATTTGGCTTGTCACTGCTCGTTGGGAAACGACCTAGGATCACTTCCTAGTTACTACATTTTAATGTTTATTTGATTCGGGTACGGCCTCGATCAGTGGAAATTTATTTTATTTTTTGATTAGGCGAGAAAATGACTTAAGTAGATGACTAAGGCACGTCAAAAGGAGGTACGGAAAGTAAATGAAACGAAAATAAAAGTACGCGAAACAAATGGGGACCACCAAGGGTACATAGAATGAATTAAAACGTTCGATTTCGGGAACTTACCGGTTGAAGACCGAAGAAAGAACGAAGAATGACGAAGAACAATTGAAAATCTTCGCGAAATCACCCACGGAAACGTTACGGAAGCACCTCGGCTTGGATTATCTTCACGGAAACAATTTTCCTCTCTAATTTTAAGTGATTACGAAGTACCAGAAGGGCTGAACCCCTTTTCTCCTTCACTCCTCCCTCTATTTATAGGAAAATAGGGGAGGAGCTTGCCACCCAGCTCACCCAGGCGAGCTCAGCTCGCCCAGGCGAGCCAGGTTGCTTCCTCCAAAAGCAACCGTCTTCTGGAGGAACATTCTGGAAGGCCCAAGTAGGCCTGATTGCTATTTGCACTTTTTTTTTCTAAATACACCCCCTTTGCTTTTTTGGTGATTCTTTTTCCGTAACGTTACAAAACTTTACGAATTTTGTAACGATACTTGTTTTCTTTCCGTAAGGTTACGGAACCTTACGGGTCATGTAATTACTCCTTTTTTAGCTTTCGGAATGTTACGGATTGCGTAACAGTACTTCCTTTTGATTTCCGGCATGTTACGAAATTTCACGGATTGTGTAACAATGCTTCATTTTGACCTCCGGCATGTCACGGAACTTCACGTATTGTGCAACAAAGGGTGCCAAGTACCTCGAAGCGGTCAAACAAAGGTTGCATGCCATCAAACAGTGGTCCCCGAACGAAATTAGGGTATGATAGTACCCTAAGAATACTTTATGCAACCTAGTAGGATACTCTGATTCAGATTTTGCTGGATCAAAAACAGATAGAAAAAGTACTAGTTGTACATGTCAATTCATAGGGTCTGCACTTGTTTCTTGGAATAGCAAGAAAAAAAATAGTGTAGCATTATCCATAGCAGAAGTAGAATACATTTTTGCTGGTAGTTATTGTGCACAGATTTTGTGGATGAAGCAACAACTATCTAACTATGGAATAGTATTAGATCACATTCCCATAAAATGTGACAACACAAGTGCCATAAACATATCTAAAAATCCAGTTCTTCACTCTAGAATCAAGCATTTGAAATTAGGCATCATTTTATTAGAGATCATGTTCTAAAAGGTGATGCTGTTTTAGAGTTTGTTGATACTAAAAATCAACTTGCAGACATCTTTACAAAACCACTAAGTAAAGATACCTTCTATAACATTAGAAGAGAATTAGGACTAATAGATGTTAGTGACTTATCAAAATAAATCTCTATTATTATTATTATTATGGTATTTGAACAATTTACTATTTCCTTACTTGCATGGTATGTTTGAACAAATATTAAGTATGTTATTTGACTATATGGGTTTTATAGATAGTCTATTTATGATTGTTGCTTCATGGTTCTTACTTCATGATTTGGTTGATGGTTCTTCATAAATGCTATTTGAATGTTTCGTTATATTTGCAGAATTAAATTTTGATACGTACTTTGGCTTTTTGTTGATGCCAAAGGGGGAGAGAAATGAGATTAAATCAAGAACTCACATGAGTAATAAATTTAATTTTAAGATAAGCACAAATTCAAAAACAAAGGGGGAGAATTTATGTGAGTGATTGACTAGGAAAAAATGTGTGTGTTTCTTGATTTCAGAAGTTGTCATCATCAAAAAGGGGGAGATTGTAGAAACAAAGCTTCATAAGCTTCATGGTGATTCAAGGGTGTTTCGATGATAACAATGATGATAACAAAAGATGATGACAAAGGTGATGACAAAAAGCTCAAAGATCAATCAAAGAACAACTCAAGTGAATTCAAGAGTTCAAGATAAGAATCAAGAAGAATTCAAGACTCAAGAAGAAAGTTAAGAGTCAAGAATCAAGATTCAAGACTCAAGAGAAGGCTTAATCAAGATAAATATAAAAAGTTTTTCTCAAAAATTGAGTAGCACATGATTTATCTCAAAACATGTTTACCAAAGAGTTTTTACTCTTTGGTAATCGATTACCAGATTGTCGTAATCGATTACCAGTAGCAAAATTGTTTTGAAAAAGTTTTCAAATTGAATTTACAGCGTTCCAATTAATTTCAAAAAGTTGTAATCTATTACAATGTTTTCGTAATCGATTACCAGTGCCTTTGAACGTTGAAATTCAAATTCAAATGTGAAGAGTCACATCCTTTCACATAAAACCCTTGTGTAATCGATTACACTGATTTGGTAATCGATTACCAGTGATTGTTTCTAAATAAATCAAAAGATGTAACTCTTAAAAAGGTTTTTGACTTTTTCAAATTGGCTTTAAGTTTTTCTAAAAGTTATAACTCTTCTAAATGGTTGTCTTGACCAGACATGAAGAATCTATAAAAGCAAGGCTTTGTTTTGCATTTCAATTATCTTGAACACTTTTCATAGAATCCTTTACAAGCCTTGAATCTCTTTGAACTTCTTCTTCTTCTTTGTACCAAAAGCTTTCTGAAGTTTTCTGGTTTTCCAAAGCTTGAAAACTTGTGCTATTCATCTTTTCATTCTCTTCTCCCTTTGCCAAAAAGAATTCACCAAGGACTAACCGCCTGAATTCTTTTTGGGTCTCTCTTCTCCCTTTTTCAAAAGAACAAAGGACTAACCGCCTAAATTGTTTTGTGTCTCCCTTCTCCCTTGTCAAAGAATTCAAAATGACAGAGTCTGAGAATTCTTTTGATTCTTCCCATTCCCTTATACAAAAGTGTTCAAAGGACTAACCGCTTGAGAATTCTTTTGTATACCCATTCACAAAGTATCAAAGGTTTAACTGCCTGAGATCTTTGTCTTAACACATTGGAGGGTACATCCTTTGTGGTACAAGTAGAGGGTACATCTACTTGGGTTTGACTGAGAACAAGAGAGGGTACATCTCTTGTGGATCAGTTCTAGTGGAGGGTACATCCACTAGGTTCAAAGAGAACAAGGGAGGGTACATCCCTTGTGGATCTTTGCTTTTGAAAGGATTTTTACAAGGTTGAAAGAAATCCCAAGGACTGCAGGTCGCTTGGGGAATAGATGTAGGCACGGGTTGTTGCCGAACCAGTATAAAAACTCTTGTGTGTTTGTTTCCTTCTTCCCTACTCTTTTACTTTCCGCTGTGCATTTAATTTCCGCTTTTACTTTCTGTTAAGTTTCTCTTCTACTCCTCATTCTCTTAACAATTTAGTAAAAGCCTTAGAAGAGTAATTTTTTAATTAGTAAAGGTTTAGCAATAATTAATTCAACCCCCCCTTCTTAATTATTTTGAGGCCACTTGATCCAACAAAACTAAGGCTAAAATCAAGTCACAAATCAAGCTTTAGCCATAAAAATCACCTAAAAGCCGTTTTAAGGTCCAACGTCTTAAACAGTCCTCTTTGCTTTTATTGGTTAACGTGGACTTTCGATAGCCTAGAGTCAACATGTAACTTTGTCACTACTTTCAAAAACCAAGAGATCATTAATGGTCCAATGCCTTAACGTTTCTCTCCCTTCAAAAAAATCAAAAGGTCATTTAAATGGTCCAACGCCTTAAACGACTTTTGTTTTGGTCAAAATATATCTTGCAAAAAAAGATAACAATAACTTAACCAAAGTTCAGTTCTCGAAGAACTACGTAGGTCTGATTTCCTTATCACAATCGAGGAATACGTAGGAGCAAGGAAAACATCCTTGTCGACCACAAAAAGATAAAAAATATAAAAGGCATAAAAACACATAAAAAGCGTAAAAGGGAAAATAAAACAAATTGAAGTCATATTTGCACACTTGATTAAAGGTTGTCGTCCCTTGTGACAGACGCGCGGGGTGCTAATACCTTCCCCGTGCGTAAATACAACTCCCGAACCTTTCATACTTAAAGCTCGTAGACCACACCTTTGCATAAAAGGGAAAATAAACGTTGGTGGCGACTCCGTGCATTTTCCTTTCATGGAAGACGCACCTCCTGACAAAGGGTAGGTTGCGACACATATCCTCAATTGTTGGACCTTTGAATGATCTTTTGATTTTTTGAAAAGAGAGAATTGTTAAGGCGCTGGACCCTTTTGGACGATCTATTGATTTTTGAAAAGAGAGAAATGTTAAGGCGTTGGTCCTTTAACAATCTCTTGTTTTGAAAGGAGAGAAACGTTAAGACGTTTGGACCTTTAACGATCTCTTGGGGTCGAAAAAAGTAGGGCTTTTGCTCTTACGTATCCTCAATTGCGATGAGGAACTTAGACCTATGTAGTTCTTCGAAAAGCAGTAAAGTTATGTGGTGCGTTGATTTTATACTTTTGAACGGTCCATTTTAACCGATAAAAGCAATGAGGATTGCTTAAGGCGTTGAACCTTAAAACAGTTTCAAATGACCTTTTCGCGGACAAAGCTTGGTTTGTAAGTTGATTTTAGCGTTAATTTCACTTGGTTACTTATCAACTTATTTAAAAGAACTTTCAAAGTAAAATGTCTGATTGGAGAAAATTTTCCCTTTTTTTATCAACTGAGGTTACAGTGTGAACGATCGGTTGAATTCTATTTTAACAGCGATTAAACGAGATTACAACACAAATGATTGGTTGAAATTCATTTTATTATTTATTTGGAGAGATAACGGCTTAAAAAATCGGTCGAAGCTCATTAAAAACGGAAGAAAAGGATACCGAAAGTAAATTAGACGAAGATGAAAGCATACCAAGCAAGAATGGACCACTAAGGGTGCATAGAATGAATTGAAAGCTTCGAAATTGAAAACTAACCGGTTGAAGCTTGACGAACGATGAAGAACGAACGAAGAACAACGAAGAACGGGGAAGAAACTTTCATGGAATTGATCACAAAAGCATTACGGAAGCGTCTCGACTTTGATTTTTTCCTTCTTTCATCTTCTCCTCACTAATTTTATGTGATGTCTGAGCTATCAAGGTACTGAACCCCTCAAACTCAGCCCCTTCACACCATTTTATAAGGAAAGGGGGGAGGTGGTTGCCGCCCAACTCGCCCAGGCGAGCTGGGTTGCTTCCACCTGAAGCAATCCCCTTTCTGGAATATTCTAGATGGGCCTAGATGGGCCCAGATGCTAGGTACACCCCCAATTTGATTAGTTCACCCCTATTTTGTGTTTTTAGCTAATTTCTTTCGGAAACATCATGAAACTTTATGGATTATACGGCGACAAGTGTCAAGCATCTCAAAGTCGCCAATTAAGGTCCGCATGCCGACAAACAATTGTCCCTGGACGAAATTAGGGTATGACACATGGCACGTACACCTTTGCGCACACGTTGAGATATTAGGCCCTATACCTGGGTCTGTGTGAGCAATAAGGAGTGGAGGTTGATCTGTGGTCATGCTGGGTCTTCGATTCGATTGATAATAGTGAAGCCTCATCTAGAGTTTTTCTATTTTGGTGATGCATTGCCGCTGATAGTCCCTATTGCCACAATGTATTATCTAAGAGGATGATATCTCTAGAGACCAGTATGGTTACATGAAAGTACCCTTGGGAGTTGTCACTTGAAGTGGACTTTTGGATCCTTTCCATTAGGTTCCTGAATTAGGGGCACAAAGCAAACTCACTCTAGCTTGTTCCTTGATTGCACCATGCATCTCTTCATGGCATCATAATGAACATATAATTCCTGCATTTATCATATTCATGCATTGCCTTTGCATAAGTCATTGCATTATCATACATCTTCATTTAGCATGCTCTTGTTTTGCCAATTGCATACATTCTATTTTCATCGTTCGCATGTTATTTTCACTCATGCATGATCATGACACATAGTTGTTCATACCTTGCATTTTCATCTACAAAAAAAACAAGCGTTTGATTGAGTGTGTTTCAAATAAAAAAATAAGAAGTACAGACATTCATGTGACCTCATTTTATAATTCTTAAAATTATCTTTTTGAGAGAAAATTGAGTTGTCAAGAACAAGAGTCATTCGACTTAATCTGTCAATTGAAAATCCTTTAAATATTTCTCATCCTTGAAAATTCATTTTCGAGAACCTGCATAGTTTCTTTCATTTTTCCTTGCTAAAAGGTCATGAAAAAAGACAACAATAGATACCTTAGAGCCCTACACTGGGGCAATGAGAGGCACCATGCATGAGCCTCAAGCAAACCTAGGGGCAGATAAGAAGATCTCACTCAATAGGTTGAAAACCCAAAGGGCAGCCTAGGCAAAATTAGGGTATTAAAAAATGAAAAGAAGAAAGAAAAAGGAGCGTGTTTATCAGGGGTTTGGTCCCAAAATCCAAACTATAAAAGTATCTAGTCAAGATTTGAAATGACACATGGCCGTGTTTCAACATCCCAAACACTAATTTATCCCTTGCTACCCCCCCCCCCCCGAGCCAAAACATATTTGTTTTCTAAAAACAACACAAAAAAAACAACAAAAAGCAGAAACCCTGAGTAGGAACCACCGCTTAACCGATGAGAAGAATAATGCAAACAACATATGCATGAAGTTGGGCAACAATGAAAGAAAAAGAAAATAAAATCTGCCAAAGGCGAGCAAAAAAAGAGACAAGATCTCTAGATTTTACAAGGAAGGCATGAAAGTGCAAAAAGGATTAATGTATAAGAAAAAAAGAGTAGAGCTCAACCCAAGAGTTGAAATGAACAAAGTACACGCAATGCTCTCAAGGTTCTTACTCAATATAACCATTGAACACCCTTTGAGCCTCTCTAATCCTTTCTTTCATAGCCCCTTTACCCTGACCACGTTACAAGCCCAATAAAGCCCATGTGGATCAAAGAATGACTAATTTTGCTTTTAAGTTGGGATTCTGGAATGGAACCCGCACACGCTTGTGATTGTTGAAAAGAAAAAAAAAAAGAATCCTCAAGGTTTCGCACTTGCACATTTGAGAAGAAAACTCATTCGACCAGGAGCTCATGGAAAATAGCCAAAGGCAATTGTGATAGTAGGGTACATTTGATATTAGTCGCTCATGTAGACTCCTTAGGATTCCTTTTGAATCCAAGGGTGGCCTTTGTTGTATAAATTCTTTTGGAATCAACCCATGCCATCAAGTTTCAGTGGGATCGACGGAACCTTGGCATCACTCTACGATCTTAAATCGTGAAAGTTTCACTTGGTCACATACCAAAGTGTGACAATCCATTGCCATTCTTCAATGGGGCGCATGATTGATCCCAAAGCCTTATGTTTTCTAGCTGTGTAGAATAATCAAAGTTTTTAAAAAGAAAGGGCAAAACCTTAAGATTAATATTTCGGTTGATTGATTAAATGTTAAATGGCTCCATTGTTGTCACTCCAACATTGTCAAGTGGCTAAATCAAACAAAACATACACTCTGAGGGAGTTCCGGAAGAGATTTGCAAAAAGATAGGATGAGGTCTCATGAGATATTACGTCTTTTCATGAGCATTACATAATTTTAATGATTCAAAACCTTTTTCATTACTAGCATTTCAAGATGAAGATTGTATGCATTTGCATCCCAAAAATCATGTTCATATTAGGCTATAAGTGCGTAGATTTCTCTTTATATACCAATTTCCCAAATCTAATGTCCTATCTCTTAAGTTTAGGATGAGAGGCCCTCTCAAAGAGTCAATTTCTTTCTTTCTCATAAGGTTGAGCCCTTTGGTACTAGTGCATATTGGCTTGTTTCATGGGACTCAAAGTCCTCGCATTTATCTTTCATAGGACTCAAAGTCCTCACCTTTATCTTTCATAGGACTCAAAGTCCTCAGTCTTTATGCTTTCATAGGACTCAAAGTCCTCAGTCATTTACGCTTTCAAAAGTACAATGTCTTCATTTACATTTCAAAGACTTCAATGTCTTCAGTCATTTACATTTCAAAGATTTCAATATCTTCAGTCATTTACACTTACGAAGACTTCAATGTCTTCTGTCTTTCATTGGAATAAGCGTTCTCATCCTTATAGGACTCAATGTCCTTGTCTTTGTGCTTCTTAGGACTCAGCGTCCTCTGTTTCTATGCTTTGAAAAAAAAATTCAAATGTCTTTTGCTCTATAGGACTTCCATGTCCTCCCTTTTTACGTTTTATAGGACTTCAATGTTTTTTTGTTTACAGGTTTTTCTTCCTTGGTTTTCGCTAGTTGCCCAGTCGAATAACAAGGTCACTCAAACGAAATTAACGTCCTTATCTTTACTTCCCTTTTATTTCCAATAAAAGATAAGTAAAGAGGGGCAACTGTCATATCCTAATTTCGTCTGGGGACTATTGTTCGTTGATCTTTTAATGCCAGTTATAGTGCGAAACAAATGATCATTTAGTGTTTTGATCAAGAATGCAAAAAATATCAAAAATGGGGGCAAAAGGGTCTTTTCCTTGGTTTTCCTGGACCCTAGCTCACCCAGGCTAGCCTCTGGCTCGCCTAGGCCACCAAATAGCTTCATGGTGAAGAAACCAACTCGCCTAAGTGAGCTCATTGCTTTAGCATTAAGTTTCAACTCGCCTGGGTGAGCTGCACCTGCCCCAAAGTGACCCTTTGCCTATAAATAGGCATCCTAGGGGTTTTATAAAGGGTTCCAAGGGTCAGAAGGTGAGGGAATTTAGAGAAGATAGAAAGAAGAAGAAGAAAGAAGAGGAAACGAAGCCAAGGCGCTACCGAATCGCGATCGCGATCATTTCCTGCATCATTTTCTTGTTCTGTGTTCTTCGTGCGACTGTCAGTTAGTTTTGTTTTTAAGGATTAAATGTGATCTATGTACCCTTAGGGGCCCCCCTTGTTATTATGTGCACATTCATCTTCTCCATCTATCATCGGCTATCTCTTTTTCTTTGTAAAGTTCAATCTTAACCGATCACTAGTGCAATAAAATTGTCTTTAAAGAGATTGAAAGTTAATAAACAAAACCAAGATAAAACCAACTCATAACTAACTTCTTTTTATCAAATATCACTTGAGATCATTTCAAGGTCCAACTCCTTAACGATTCTCTCCGCTTTCCAAATTTAAAAGATCGTTTCAAGGTCCAATGCCTTAACGATTTTCTCCACTTTTCAAAATTTAAAACATCGTTTCACGGTCCAACGCCTTAAACAACTTTTTGTTCACAATTAAAATGAATCTTTCAAAAACATAAAAATCAATTTAACATACAAACATTAAGACTTAAAGAACTATGTAGGTCTAAATTCCTCATCGCACCTGAGGATATGTAGGAGCAACGGCAGTCCCCTTGTCGACCCCAAAAAGTAAAAAAAAAAATATATAAAAAGGGAAAATAAATAATGTTGAAGTCACGTTTTTTCACACTTAATTACAGGTTATCATCCGTTGTGACGGGCGCGTGGGGTGTTAATACCTTCCCCATGTGTAAAAAACTCTTGAACCCTTATTTTGAAAATTCACAAACCTTTTTTTTGGTTTTTTCTAACATTTTCCTTGAATAAAAGTTGGTGGCAACTCCGCTCGTTTTCTCCCTTGGAGACGGATGCTTTGGCTTATCCATTTTGCCTTCGCCGTCCTGCCATAGGGTAGGTTGCGACAATAATATTGTGCTTGATGAGGAGATTTACCAGATGGGGGTGATTTTTTTCTTTATTTACCATTTGGGGGTACATTTCAAATTATTACTCGGTGGGGGTAAGTTGTAACATTTGTTGCAACTTTGTTTTTTGAAGTAGTAAAATATTTTACGACTTTATTTTTTTAAAATTTACGACTTTAAAGTCATCCGAGTATTGTTTTTACGATTTCAACATCGTAAAGGTCATTTTTGAAAACCATTTTGCTACTGGTAATTGATTACAATAATCTGGTAATCGATTACCAGAGAGTAAAAACTCTTTGGTAAAAGGTTTTGAGAAAAATTCATGTGCTGCTCAGTTTTCGAAAAAACTTTTTAATACTTATCTTGATTGAGTCTTCTCTTGATTCTTGAATCTTGATCTTGATTCTTGGAACTTGAATCTTGAAACTTGATTCTTGATTCTTGAAATCAAATTTCCTTTTGAACCTTGAAGTGTTCTTGATTCAATCTTGAACTCATTCTTTGATTCTTGAGATCATCATCTTTGTTATCATGAAGTGTTCTTGACTTTTGAGCTTTTTTGTCATCATCTTTGTTATCATCAAAACTCTTTGAATCAATCTTGATTCATCGTGAAGCTTGCTTCTATAGATGGTAGGGACCAAGCAAGGAAATATTCACATCCTTCAAGGGTCCACTATGACAGGATCAACTATTTCACAATATGAGAGCCATGCGTCCAATGGCTCATCCAATGATAATTCTCTATGGCATCTGTGTCTGGGCCCATAAGTGAAAACATAATAGAAGTTTTGAGCAAGCGAGGCTTACTTGGAAAACATAAGGTTGAACCTCTTCAGTTTTGTGAGCATTATGTCTAAGGGAAGTAACATAGGACAAAATTTCTAAAGGTTGTTCACACTACAAAGGGCATTTTGGACTATGTCCATTTTGACTACTGGGGGGACTTTGAGAGTTCCATCACTGAGAGGGGAAAGGTATTTCCTCTCCATCATCAATGATTACTCCACAATGACATGGGTATTCATGATGAAGTAGAAATCTGAAGCTTACAATTTTTTCAAGCATTGGACAATTCCTATGACGAACCAAACAAGAAAAATAGTAAAGTGTATGGACTAACAATGGCTTGGAATTCTATTCTACTAAATTCAATGAATTTTATAGAGACAAAGGCATATCAAGACACCATATTGTACACTATACTCCACAACAAAATGGAGTAGTTGAAAAAATGAACATGACCTTTTGGAAAGGGTTAGATGTATGCTATCCAATTTAGGCTTGGATAAGTGTTTCTGGGTGAGGCAGTCAACACAAGATACTATCTCGTGAATCACTCACCATCCACTGCCATAGACTTTAAGACCCCTTTTGAGGTATGGTCTAACAAACTAGTTGAATACTCAACGCTGAAAGTGTTTAGATTTCCGACATACTATCACATAAGTGAAATTAAGTTGGAGTCAAGAGTCAAGAAGGGATTCTTTATGGGCTATGGAGATGGAGTCAAAGGATTTAGAGTCTAGTCTCAATCTAAAAGAAAGGCCATTCTGAGTAGAGATGTCGTCTTTGACAAACTCTTTATGTTGAATTCTATATTTGATGAATATTTGGGCAAGGATAAGGATGTCACTAAGCTGGTAGAGTTTGAGAGCTCCATAATCAGAAAAATTAGTGATCAGAAGCAAATTGAAGGACCTGATGAGACTAATCAGGCTGATGAGACTGATCAGGATCTTCAAATGCACCCTTAACATCATAATACAACACCACTTGAAGGGATTGACCAAAGGAGTCAAAACCATCTAAAGCAGCCCAAAACCATAACACCTAGAAAGTCACAAAGACAAATCAAAGCTTTTGAAAGATATGGCTTTGAAATAGTGTCTTGTGTGCCACAAGTAGCAGAAAGCATTGATTCATTTGAACAATCCACTTATCAAGAAGCAATTTCCTATTCTAAAGCCGAGGAGTGGATGCTGGCTATGAATGAAAAGGTGGAATCCCTTCAAAAGAACTAGACTTTGGATTTAGTTGAGCTACCTAAAGGAAGAGTTCTAATGGGATGCAAGTGGATCTTAAAGAAGAAATATGGATCCTTCACTGAAGAAGTCATTCGTTATAAAGCACGATTGGTAGCTAAAGGCTACAGTTAGAAGGAAGAAGTAGACCATAACGAGATATTCTCTCTAGTAGTTTGACACACCTAAATATGTGTTTTAATGGCCCTAGTGGCAACTCTAGACATGGAGTTGGAGAAACTCAATGTCAAAATTGCCTTTCCCCATGGAAGACATTCTAATGCAGCAACTGAAGTTTCAAGGGGGGAGGAAAGTAAAATTCTATCTATAGATTGAAAAGGTCTTTTTATGGGCTGAAGAAATCACCAAGACAGTGGTACAAGAGACTTGATGAGTTTGTTGTCTCTCATGGGTACATCAAAAGTCCTTATGACTCATGTGTTTATCATAATAAGTTAGAGGATGGTTCCCACATCTATCATTTGCTCTATGTGGACGACATGCTTATAGAATCTCAAAATTTGTTGGCAATTCAGAAGTTGAATTCACAACTCAATAGTGAATTTAAGATGAAGGACTTGAGAGCTAGTGAAAAGATTTTAGGCATGGAAATCAAGAGGGATCGAGTCTAGAACAATATTTATCTTTGTTAGAAGTAATACATTCAGAAAGTGTTCAAAACTAGTTTGTACTCCTCTAGCAACGTCCATTCATCTATCTGAATCAATACAACTCAGTTAGAATCAAAGAAGGAATACATTTCTTGTGTTGTAGGTAGTTTCATGAATGCTATGCACCAAATTGGACCTAGCACAAGCAGTCAGTGTTGTGAGTAGGTATATAGGTAATCATAAGAAAGAACATTAGCAAGCTATGAAATGTATATTTAGGTACCTTAAGAGTACAATTGGTATTGGAATTTTCTACCATGGAGACACATTCGGTGCTCTCATTAGTTACTCAAATTATGACCATGCTGCAATTTTGGATGCAAGGAGATCTGTGACTGAGTACGAGTTAACAATTAGAAACTCTCTTGGTAGTTGGAAGGCAACAATTTTGTGCTCTCATTGGTTACTCAAATTATGACCATGCTGCAGTTTTGGATGCAAGGAGATCTGTGACTGAGTACGGGTTCACGATTGGCAACTCTCTTGGTAGTTGGAAGGAAACAATTCATCCCACAATGACTTATCCACTACAGAGGAAGAGCACATGACTCTGGCAGAAGCAACGAAGGAAGGGATCTGGCTTAAGGGTCTGATTATCAATCTTGGGTGTCAACAAGAAAAAGGCTAGCATTTTCTATGATAGACTGAGTGCAATCGGTTTAGCCAAGGATCAAGTCCATCATGAGAGGACTAAGAACATTGATAACGATTGTTGAATTGCTCCAAAAAAATAAAACTAGGATTAATTCTGTAGTATAGGAATAACCTAGGTCGACTTAGAGATACAATCCATTTTGGTTCCAACTTCAATCCACTTACAAAAATAGGGGATTTTAACTAACAGTTTGCAGACAATAGAAGAAATTTGCAGAAACACAAACAAAAATGCATAAACTGACAGAGTTTATGAAATAGACTGTGAAACAAATTTGAAGAGCATCAATCTAATTCACCAAACCAAGAAATTCAAATTATCATAGTTTGCTATAGATGATGATCATATTGTGAAAGTTTAGTTAATGTCATTAGAGATAATTCAATCAAATTAATCCCTAAATTCATTAAGATCACAAAAATTAGGTTTAAATATCATCCAATCAATCTGTGATTAAGTTCCAAATTAGGAAATTAATCAATAACCTAATTCATTTCAAATTCTAAACACATTCAGAATCATGAAAATCAAAAATAGAATTGGAAAAGAAGATGAACATTCACATAGAATTTGAAATACTTAACCGAAACTCAAATTCCTCATTGCTTGGACTGGATCATTGGATTAATTAGTTTTTAAGCCTTCCATAGTCATCACCAGTGGAAAAACAACAAAATTTGAGCAATAAAAAGGAAGAACAAAGTTGAAGAGAGGAAGAAAGATGAAGAACAATTAAGAGAAGAAGAGAGAAAAGAGTTTGATCTTAAAACTTGCACTTGAAGTTTCTAAATTCTGTTTTGTACAAAATGATTCTAACTAACTAACTATACTAATATATATTGTGACTAACCAGGAGGAAAGGATGGCCCTTGATTAGGCCCAGCTAATCTATCTAATTAAGTTAATTACATGATGCAAAGCCCAATTTCGCAGCCCAAAATCCATGTGCACAGGCTCTTACTTCCAAGCCTTAAATGACCCTCAAAATGGTAGAATTGGCCTAAGCTTATTTCTGACAAAATTGTAGCACTTTTCCATAGATTTTCAGGGACTACTCATATACTCCATTCAGAGTTCTGTAGTATTCTACAAATCCTACTCAAGGCAAATAGATCAAGTAAGCACAAAATCCGAAAATAAGAAACAATTATTAATTAGGCCCAATTATTTTCCTAAGACCAAAACTGAGTTAAGGTGAGAAAATAAGAGACAGAAAGAGGTCAAATAAGCTAAGAATAATAGAAAACTACTAAATTAAAAATGCTCAATCACAGATTGACATCAAATACCACTTGATTGTACTAAGAAGATGATTGAGGTCCTGAAAGTTGATAGAGGAAGAATCCAATTAATATGTTCATAAAGCTTGTTCCAAGAAGCAAGTTCATGCACTGTCACATAGATTGCTGAAGATGAACTTAATTACTTGTAATTCATAAATGTTATTGAACCGAGGTGTAGATTTTTTATTGGTGGGCGTTGGAAGATGGAGATAAGGTGGATGACAACATTGGTCGTTTGGCCTAATTCTATTGTCTTCTATATTGGTCCTCCAATATTCTGTAATATGGTGGAGTGTCCAATCATGTTAAAGGGAGCATCAAGTCTGGTGTTTTTATTAACATAGGTTGTATTGTAATAGTAACTTTTTTTTTGTTTTTTTGTGGTAACCGTATTATTGATATTTTAATTTACAATTTACTATCTACTTAACTATTGTTATTTTTTATCCATAGGAATTGAAGATAGTACTAGGGAGTTTATAACACTCACACCTTGTTCGACCATCTGAGCTAGATCCCTTCGGTACTTAATTATTGTTATAATATAGGCTTAATGCTCATTTCGATCCTTTATTTTATTTTACAGTTTGATTTTTTATCTTTTAAAAAGTTTATTTTGGTCTTTTCATGTTTTTAAATTGATTAAAAATATTCATTCCCATCCATCTTAAGTTGACATTGGTAATGAGATAAAGATATTGGTGGCCATAGAATGCCACAAAATGTAAGCTCTCCTCCTCCTACTACTACTCCTCCTCCTCTGTCGTGGTCCACTTCTCAGTGCTCCTTTTCTTCTCATTGGACCCCTCAAAATCAGATCTTCACCCGACTAAGTCTGAAAATCCAACGTGCTCCAAAGCCCAGATATCGCGGGAATTAGTTAGGGAAGTGACGAGTGCTTCCTCTTAGAGGAATCAAATGTTAGAGATAGAGGGAGCAGCATGAACAACATGAAGACTAAAGCTTAAAGCTTGAAGATGTTTTTTCTTTTTCATGCCCAAATCCCTTGAGTGGCATTTGTATTGGTTGTTATATTGAATTTTGCATCTTATTCCATATCATATCTTTTGTGCATCATGTCATCATGTGTAAGTGAGAAGGCAAAACTCTCTTTTAATTGATTACAGTCTTATCATAATCAATTACACAAGTTGTCTGAAGCTTGCAGAGTTATGTCTCGTACCGGTTTAATCGATTACAATCTTCTCGTAATCGATTACACAATTGTTTATGAGATAATGACTAATTTATTCAGAAGTCTCTGCTTTAATTGATTACCATGTGATATAATCGATTACTTCTCTTCCTATAAGTAGTTCAGAAGTGAACAAGAACACTTTAATCGATTACTTTGAGTATCTAATCGATTACATTGTTCTTTAGCAGTTTCTAGGTTTTGGGAAGAACACTTTAATCGATTAAAAAGATAATCTAATTGATTACTTCATTGAACTAATCGATTACCTTTTATATTTAATCAATTACAAGCGACTATAATTGTTTTCTATGTAAATAACCAGCTTGTGGTGTCTTCAAAATACTACGAAAAACACAAAGAAATAAGCTTCTAAATGAGCTAAGATCACATGCTGTTATTAGTTAAAGAAAGAAGAGAATAAAAGTGCTTAGAAGAAGTAACTCACACCTTTAAATCTTTTGATTGTGAAGATCTTTCGTGATAAGTGAGTTGTGTCACTTTCTTGAGTTCAAGAAGAACACCTCTTCATTCAAGCAAGGTTTTGCGGAAAGGATTGATCAAATTATGTCTATCATTACTCTTGGTTTTTGTGTATGGTTTTACACATCTTTTTGTTTGTGCATGAATCACTTAGGGCGTGGTAGAATAGGTGTTTCTAGCTTGGGCTATGAGTAGGGTTCTCTTAGGCTCTTATTCACAAAGGACCCTGATGTTGGGTGCCTAAGTCTCTTTTTCCAGGGTGGCAACTGCAGATTGGTTGTGATTGCTTGTAAAGATTCTTTATGCATAGTGAAAATCTAATTCTGGTTTTGGATTAGATAACTGGATTAGCTTCTCTAATGATAAAGAGTGAACCAATATAAAAATGTTGTGTATTTCTTCTCTTGATCCGATCTTTATCTCTCATTCAAGTATTAATCAATTTTCAAAAAGGTCAAGATATATCTTTGTGAAAGAAATGACTCTAATAAAGGATCTATTGCAAAGGGTGGATTGATTAAGTATTGATTGAGTTCAGTTTATGAAATGTTTGGTGATACGATACGTACAAAAGAAGTTTTTTTTTTGTAACTCTGGTTTTAAAAATTTGTTTTGTTTTGAAAACGAATTCTCCCCCCCTTCTTGGTTTGTTGAGCACCATTATCTTCTGCAATTGGTATCACAGCTAAGTCTTGAAAGTTACTCAAAATCACAGTTTTTCTAAAGATGGGTTCAAAATAAATCACTTTCAAAAAGAGTGCATCTTTGGATCGACCTCCTTTGTTTGAGGGTGAACATTTTTCTTTTTGGCAAAATAGAATGGAAATATTTATCAATAAATTGATTCTGATGCATGGATTACCATTGTTAAAGGTTATTTCATTCCTACTAAAGGACCGAATGGTGAATTAGTACCTAAAGAATGGGATGAGATGAAAGACAATGAGAAAAGAAAAGTGCACGATGATCAAAAAGCCATTCTGGTTTATCTTCTGATGAATTCTTTTGTATTGCAAGGTGCAAAAGTGCAAAGGAAATTTGGAACATGCTTGAAGTCACTCATGAAGGCACAATGGGTATGAGAAGATCAAGAAAGCACACTCTTGTATCCAAATATGAAGCATTCCGAATGAAGAATGGAGAAACAATTTTAGAACATCAAACAAGATTCACTCATATTGTGAACCATCTCCTTGGTCTAGGAAAAATGTTTAATGATGAAGAGATGAACCTCAAGAACTTGGGAACTGAAGATTACAACAATCAAGGAATCCAAGAATCTAGCTACAATGACGATGGAAGTTCTCTTCGGTAAATTTCTTGCATATGAACATGATCTGATTCAACAATCTTATGCAAAAGAAACAAAAAAGAAAAGGAAAGGAATTGCACTAAAATCCAACTCCTTAAAGGAACAATACAAAGACAGTTCCAGCAGTGAGCAAGAAGCAAAAAATTTCAATTTAATGGTAAGAAACTTTGGAAAATTTATCAAGAAGTGCAAAGACAAAATTCTCTAAATCCTCCAAGAAGATTGAGAACAACAACAACAACCACTTCACATGCTTCGATTACGGTAAGAAAGGCCACATCAAATCTGATTGTCCTATCTACCTATGAAAACATGTTGTTGTTAAGAAAGGAAAGAAGGATAGAAAACAAAAAAGCCTACGTAGCTTAGGAAGATAGTGTGTTAACAACCTCTGGCTCTTCTAGTGATTAATAAATTGCAAATGTATGCTTAATGGCAAAGTCAATGGATGACTCATCAACCATTGAAGAAACTGAGGTAAATCCTGAATTTGAAGAAGTTTTGGAAGCATTTAATGAAATACACGAAGAAGCACAAAGGCTTGCTGTTTTGAACAAAAAGCAGAAAAGCGATCTGAAATTGCATATCACTAAATTGGCTCTAACACAAAGTCAGCTAGATAATTTGAAGCAAGAAAATAAAAAGCATGTTTCAAAATATAAAGCCATTGGTTGTGATTGTACCCCCACTTCTTTTAACATGGATGATTTCAAGTCTTTGCAAACTGAATTTGAAAATTTTGAAAAGGATTACTATGCTAAGTGTATGAAGTTGCAAATTGAGCTTTCCTATCTTAAAGATCTATTTGGAAAATTAAACAAAGGAAAGAGTGATCTCAATCACAGGCTCAGTATGCAAAAGCATACTATAGATAAAACTAGTTTGGGGTATAACAAGCAAACCACCTTTTCAAAGAAAACTAAGTTTGTATCCTCAAAAGGGGGTGAACCCAAACAAAGTCTCCAAACAAAAGAACATAGTGCATTTTAGGAGAAATGTAAAGACATGTCATTATTGCATGGAAAAAGGTCATACATCATATAAATGCTATGTTAGGAGATTTGATGTTCCAAGAGGCAAATGTATCTGGATTCCAAAAGATTTATTTGTGAAGATTAACCCCATTGGACCCAACTTAAATTAGGTACCACCTCTCTCTAATTGATTTTTTCTTGCAGGTGTGCCTAAAAGCACGAGACTCACTATGGTACTTGGATAGTGGCTGCTCTAGGCACATGATGGGTGACAAGTCCAAACTCACTAACTTTATGTCAAAAGAAGGAGGATACATCACTTTTGGAGACAACAATAAAGGAAAGATAATGGGAGAAGAAAATATTGGAAATCAATACAAAACATAAATAAAGAATGTTCTATATTTGGATGGACTAAAGCATAACCTCTTGAGCATCAGCCAACTATGTGACAAAGGCTTCAAAATTGAATTCAACAAGAATTGTTGTCTTATTAATGTTCGGTGAGGTTATCCATATTGGAAAGAAAATAGGTAATATCTATGTTTTAAACATTGGACATGCATCATTTCATGAGATAAGTTGTTTGGTAAATAAGATAGATGATTCTTGGTTGTGGCATCGTAGGATTGCACACATAGACATGCATCATCTCAATCATCTAGTTAGGAAAAACTTAGTAATTGGTCTTCCAAAACTCAAGTTTGAGAAAAATAAATTGTGTGAAGCTTGTCAAAAAGGGAAGCAAGTTAAAAACTCTTTTCAAAGTAAAAACTTTGTTTCTACTTCAAAACCCCTTGAACTACTTCACTTTGATTTATTTGGTCCCTCTAGAACTATGACTTTTGGTGGTAACTACTATGGCTTAGTTTGGGTGGTAACTACTTTTGATGCTTTTCTCAAACTTGCCAAGGTGATTCAAAATGAAAAAGGTCTCAACATTATTTCACTTAGAATTGATCATGGAGGTGAATTTCAAAATGAGTCTTTTGAAAGCTTTTGTGAAGAAAATGGAATTCACCACAATTTTTTCCCCCAAGAACACCCCAACTGATTGGTGTTGTGGAGAGGAAAAATAGATCCCTTGAAGAAGGTGCAAGAACCTTTCTAAATGAAACAAGGTTACCTAAGTACTTTTGGGATGATGTTGTACATACTATTTGATACACCTTGAACAAAGTACTTATTAGAACTATTTTAAAGAAAACTCCTTATGAACTGTATAATGGAAGAAAACCAAATATTTCTCACCTGAGAGTTTTTGGTTGCAAATGTTGTTTTAAACATCGGTAAAGACTCTCTTGGCAAATTTGATGCAAAGGCCGATGAGGCCATTTTTCTTGGTTATTCATTGCATAGTAAAGCATATAGAGTATTCAATAAAAGAACTCTAAGTGTGAAGAATCTATTCATGTAGTTTGTGATGAAACTAACTCTATTGTTCCAGATAATTCTTTAGAAGAAGATGCAGGTTTTTAGGAAACTAATTATGCTATTGAAGATGATATCAAGTCTAAAATGCTTGAACAAAGCAAAGAAATCTCTATGACAACACCTAAAGAATCTCCTAGAGAATGGAGAACTCAAAAAGACCTCTCCTTGGATAACATAATTGGAGAAATCTCAAAGGGTGTCTCTACTAGTTACAGACTCGAGGTTTTATGTAACAACATGGCTTTTGTTTCTCAGGTTAAACTAGGAAAAATTGATGAATCTTTGTGTGATAAACACTGTTTGATGGCAATGCTTGAAGAAATAAAGCAAGATTGGTTGCAAAAGGTTACGACAGGGAAGAAGGAATTGACTTTGATGAAACCTATGCTCCAGTTGCAAGGTGTGTAAGCCATAAGAATGCTGCTTGCATTTGCATGTATCATGGATTTCAGACTTTTTCAGATGGATGTGAAGAGCGTCTTCCTCAATGGTCTTATTGAAGAAGAAGTGTATGTTGATCAACCACCAGGATTTGTGGACTACGAACATACCAACCATGTTTATAGACTAAAAAAGGCTCTGTTTGAAACAAGCACCAAGGTCATGGTATGATAGATTGAGCAGTTTTTTAAATGAGCAATCTTTCACTAGAGACCAAGTTGACAAAACATAGTTTATTAAGAAAGTAAACAGTGAGCCATTAATTATTCAAATATATGTTGATGATATTATATTTGGTGATACTAATGAAATTTTCTGTAAGGAATTTTCCAATTGTTTGCAGAAAGAATTTGAGATGTCTATGATGGGAGAGTTGAACCTCTTTCTTCGGTATGGAAAAATGTAAACAAACATATTTTTGTGGAAAATTTACATTCATTTTTCATAAGAAAATTAATGGAGATTTCATTTAAAATTGAAATTTTTGTGGTTTAGAGTAGTGATATCGTAGTGACGAGGCGAGTAGTTACATTAGTGGTATCAGAGCCGGTCGAACCTTTTGGTCAGTGAGTTGTGATTCTGCTATGTTTTTCTGTGCATTTTGTGGTTCCCTTGTTGAATGCTTGGTCTTTGTTATTTTTATTTAGAACTTACTCACCTTGTTGTGTTTCCATGACTTATAGAGATTTGATTGGTGGAGTTATAACATCTTTGTTCCCCTGATATCTGCTATACCATGAGTTTCAATGCCTTGTCATGAGTTATCAGACTGGCCATCTGTATAATTTGTGAAGTGCAATAGGATGATATGGCAAGTAATCAAGAATACAAAGGATGGAAAGTGAGTGTTAATGTCTCGAGAGATTTAGAGGAGTAATTTCTCAAGGCGTCAACTCTCAAAAGTAACTAAGTAGGGACTTAAGATAGGTGTGATTTTGTTCTGTTCTTTTTCTTGTGTGTATTCTTTCCATGTTCTCACTTCCAGATGTGTATAGAAAGTGATGGCTAGATGAAATGATCGTGTGATAGCTGATGCTCTCCAAGCCTTAGCTCATGCTGTGGGGAATCAAAATAGGGAGAAGCTGCTGGAGATGCTGAGTACCAAGGGTTGGACCGCTTCCAACGAAACAATCCCCTGCTTTCAATGGAGGATACAACTGTGATGGTGCTCAGAATTAGATAAGGGAGATCGAGAAAATCTTTCAAGTGATGGCATGTCTGGAGGGGCAAAAGGTTGCTTTTGGTTCATATTCTCTGGTGGAAGAAGTTGAGTATTGGTGGGAGAACACTCCCTAATGCTTGGAGGTTGAAGGTCAAGTTGTGACATGGGAAGTCTTCAAGAGGGTATTTCTAGAGAAATACTTTCATGAGGATGTTAGGAACAAGAAGAAGATGGATTTCCTGGATTTCAAGCAGGGGAACATGACTATGGCTAAATATGCAGCCAAGTTTGAGGAGTTGGTGAGGTACTTTCTCCATTATCAAGGAAGAGATGGCGAAAGTTCAAAATGTGTGAAGTTTCTAAACGGCTTGTGAGCTGAGGTAGAGCAAGTCGTGAATTACCAAGGTGTTCGTCTATTTCCACTTTTGGTGAACATGTGCCGGATTTGGGATGAAGACTTCTGAGACAAGGCAGCCTATTATAGGAGTGCAGGCCCAATGAAGAACAAAAAGAATGGACCTCAACAACGGGGAAAATCGTACTCAACCCCTCCTAAGAAATATGGTAATCGCCCCAACAATCAGAGGACTGTTGCTATGGGGTTTGCTGGTGGTAATGGTAGCAAACCCACTTCTTTCTCAACTCAGATCACTTGTTACAAATGTGGTAAGCCAGGGCACATTTCCTCAAATTATGCTGATAAAGGCACGACTTGTTTCAACTATTGACAAAAGGGGCATATTTAGAGAGATTGCCCATATCCCAAGAAGGAGCAGAATGGTGGGGGCCTGAATGACCAAATTGGAAGTTTGAAGGCCACAGGAAGAGTCTTTACCCTTAACGGTGCCGAAGCTTTGAAATCCAAAGATCTAATCCAAGGTAAATGTTTCATAAGTGGGATTCCCTTACTTGTGCTATTTGATTTTGGTGCAACCCATTCTTTTATATCTTGTTTGTGTGCAAAAAACTTAAGCTTTTTGTGTCTTCTCTAAATAAAGATCTGGTAGTAGAGACCCCAACTCTGTGTTAACTTCTAATGTGTGTTAGAATTTCCCTATGGAAATTTCTGGTAGAACATTCTTGATTGATCTGATTTGTTTGCCTTTGAGCCAAATGGATGTTATTCTGGGTATGGACTGGTTATCTTCCAACCATGTCTTGTTAAACTGTTTTGATAAAACTGTGGTGTTTGATGATTCCAAAGTTAGTAAGGATAGGATGTTTATCTCTACCAACCAAGTTGTGACATCTTTAAAAGAAGATGCTCAAGTGTACATGATCTTGTCTATGAGTGAAACTGTAACCGTGAGATTGTGGTTTAAGCTACTTTCCTTGATATCTGTCTTATGCCTAACTTCATCTAATTGTACAGGTTACATTTTATTCTTCTCTTTGAATAACTGCATGCTTTGTGAAAGACAAGTGATGATGGCATTTTGCTTCATTCTATTATCATGCAATCAGTAACTTTTGTTGCATACACCTTTGTGCATAGTCACCGCATGTTATTGTCACTTGTGGACCAGTGAGCTGTTCTTTATTTGCTTGAGGACAAGCAAAACTGTAAATTTGGGGGAGTTGTTAGTTGATGAATACGACTAGCTTTTGTGTATAAAACTTGTGTAAATTGTATCAAACTCCTTCAATTTATGGTTATTTTGTAATGTTGTAATTACTTTTTGTTAAAGATAGGTAATAAATACTTAGTACTTCCATTTTGTGTGTTTAATAATCATTTCCTCTCAATTTCAGGTTAATTAGGCAAGTTTGTGAAGTGTTGATTTTCATCCTCTCGCTAAGCCAATCTGCTGGCTTAGCGAGCCATTCGCTGAGCGCACCACTCCTTTGGCTGAGCGTGAGGAAGAATCTGGAAGATGGATGAGTTGTGTGTTTTGCTGAGCGAGGGCTCATCCCGGTAAGCGCACCCATTGAGTCCATCCACTGAGTGAGAAGATGCACACTAAGCTGAAATTCACTAATGTGCGCTAAGCGGTCCAGAGTTGCGCTAAGCGCAAGCACCAACAAGGCCACCTATTTAAGCCTGAAATCAGATTTTGGAGGGGATTTTGGCCATTTTCTCGAAGAGCTTCTGCATGTGAGAGATTCTAGAGAGAGAAGGGTCTGAGTCCAGAGAGTTTTGAGAGATTTTACTATGCGAAGACCTGCAGAGAACGAAGCTTAAAGAGGAAGTCGTTCTGAGAGCTTGAGATGAGTTTGGGAGTGATTGTGAGGTTCTGGAGGTGGAGGAGACATCCTCACCGCTTGTATTTCTACAATCCTTCCTTTTTCTCTCTCTTTGTTGTATAGGAAACTTCCCAGTTATGGAGGGCTAAATCCTCTATTGGTTCTTCCTTATAGTACTTGATGTAAATACCTGTATATCTATTTAATGATGCATGCTTCATCTCAAGCCATAAAGTCAGAAATGAATAAACAGAATCAGAAGGACATTTCACAGGCTTGTACTGAGGCTTGGCTACAAAAAAATCATTGGTTTTTCTAGGATTCAAAGGCTTAGATTCTAAGAGAGCACAAATCCTAGACTTATCCAACTAATCTTTTCATACAATTAGCTTACTCACTAGCCTTTTAATTTAATTTGTCTTTGAGCTTATTACAACAACACACATTTTCTTTGCTTGCTCTTTTTTTTAACACACAACTTATTTGTTGTGTGTGCTGATGCTTTACATTTTACTTTACATCCCCCCAATCAACTCCCCCAGATTGGGGTAATTTTCCTTGAACTATCTACTCTCAAGAATCTAAATAAGGTATCTAGAGATATTCATTCAAGTTCAGGGTTCAATTTGAAAATGTAATTTAGCTCACAAGGGTGCAAAGGATACAATTCTCGTTCAAGGTAAGCTTTTTGGTCAAATGGCTTGTATATACACAATCAGGGCCTTCATCATGTCCTTATTCTTACATTTCATTCTAAAATTCAGAGATTGATGCAAAGACTATTACTCAAAGCTAGTCGTTCACTCACAATTTAAGATCACACTCTCACCGGTTATGGTTCAAGCTTTTCTTTCTCAATCAACCTATCTACTAACTAACAATTCAATAGCAAGTTCACATTCTTGTCTTTCTTTGTCTAACATACAAACTTGCTCAAACTTGTGAAAAGAAACACAAACTCCATCACAATCATGCATTCAATCAAAATCAAATCATAACACTTATTTTCACAAAAAGATAAAAATGTTTCACTGCATAATCATCAAAGTTAAGTCAAACTGTTCCATATGCTTCAAAACAAGCATACTAGCTAATCACTGAAAGTATAAGTATATAATTATAAACGGAAACCAAAATTACTCAAAACAATGTACTGAAACTAATATAGTTATAATCAGAGAGATCAATACAGTCTGAGCATTCTCCTCATCTATCAGATGGAAAAACTGGGGAATCAGAGAGAGCAACAACTTCTCCAGAT
>NW_021143814.1:0-31163 GCF_004193775.1 Glycine soja | reverse complement strand
TGATACATCTTTCATGCCACAGTAGCAACCCCTTCCCACTAGTTTGAACATAGGGTTGGGTAACCTTTCTATCATAAATTTGAATGCCTTTTTTTATGATTACATCAATTGGGAAAGGTTTTCATTCTACAATATTTTTTAATTTTTGGTCCTAATCCTATATACTTTAAATATTTAGTTGAGTCCATAGTTTTAAAATTATTACATTGTGTTTGGTAGGATGAAAAAAATAAGTAAGAAATAAGATGGATGAAAATAAGAAAAAAGAAAGAAAGAAAGTAAATAGAAATAGATGAGAAGTGGGTGGAGTGAAAATAAGGGTGTTTAGTTTAAGTGAAATAGGCCAAAAAAAAAGATTAGTGACACCAATGGTGTCTGATAGATAGCCGAGAAAGGAGGACCTGGATCATAAAAAAAGTTGATAAGGTACTAAGATGATGTCTTTTTATTTGTATCCTTGTATGGTTTTTGTCTTTGATATGACATATTATTGAAGACAAATGTATTTCTACATGAGGAGGTACTAAGAATTGTGAAGCCACAACATTTTCTACCCATACATGGAGAACTCTTGTTCTTGAAAGAGCATGAATTACTTGGAAAATCAATTGGCATTTGACAAACAACTGTGAGTGATTGACTCCTTATTCAATGTTCTTATGTGATACATGAGATACTAGTAGCATAATTTAAATAAAACCATGTTGCTAGTATAATTTGTTTTAAATTATGTGATAATAATAATAATAATAATAATAATAAATGTGTGCTGAAAAATGTGTGTCAAATAATATATTACTATTTCCTTTCAAAAACATTAGTAAATTACCCCAAATTCCAGGTCTTAGACATATGGGTTAAGACTTTATGAAGATATATAGTTATAATAATGGCGTCCTTGGGTCATTCTTTGTGACTTTAATGTTATTCTTTATGATTATGAAAAGAAAGGTGGATCTAAAAATGCAACTCATAGGGAAACTCAAGCTTTTTGTGGGTAGTAGACAATAAGTAACTTGATCTTGTATAAATCTTCATTGTTTTGAGCTTGATAATGTCAAGTAAGTAGGCTATTCTCAATATTACTCTCTTTGATGTTAAATCTACTATATCTCGAACATGATCCCCACACTAGTTCCAGGTTTCTTCGGACATCAATTCAAAATGTAGATGATCTTGAGAAGTATTCAGAGGCAAAAGATAAACTTAAATTCATGGAACAGACATTAAGATGGAGGCATGTGGCACCCACTACACCTAATACTCTTGGTATGTACATTATATATGACTCAATGCTTTTACACTTCCTTGGTTGTCAATAATCTGTCATTTTTCGCTTAGGTCAACCAAATTTTCTGGAAGTTTGAACATTAATCAGATTACTTGCTTTTTCTAAAGAAATCTAGACTTCTTAATGTTAACTTAGATATGGTTTGGTGTCTTCTAGGATGGCCTTTTATACTTGTATAAACGTGGCCTTTTATACATGCACAAATATATTACTCCATTAGCACGTGAGTAACATGTCTCTGGTCAGGTGTTTAAGGTAACATATTACTCCATTAGTTGAATGTACTAATGAGATTCATTTAGGCATTTCTTTGTACTCAACTAAAACAGGTTTTTTTGTAAATGATTAACTGCTTGAAAATATGGTTTTTGGTTAGAATTTCAATGCTATTTTTCTTACTACTTTTCTCCCTTCTATTATATAATGATGCAATTTTTAAAAGTTCAATTAAAAGAAAGCACATCCAAAAACTATGTTTTTATTCTCTTTGTTTAAGTATGCTATACATAAAGGGTTCTCTTTGGAGAAAATCATGGAAGGTTCTGGTTGGTTATTGTAAAAACAAATAAAATATTATTATTTTTTTGCAAAAAGCAACATCGGTTGGTCTAAAACCGATGTAAAAAACACTTTAGAATACATAATTCAACATCAATTTTTTTAAAACCGATGTTGTTGTGTACTTTACGACATCGATTTTAACCAAAATCGATGTTTTTTTTGTAGTTTTTTCTTTTTTTTGTATATTTCTTATTATACGACATCGGTTTTCATAAATAACCGATGTCGTGTAGTGTTTGTTAACATCGGTTTTCAAAAAACTGATGTTAACATTGATAATGTTAACGCCGGTGGTTAAAAACTGATATTGAAAGTAAAAAACAACCGATGTTAAAAGTTTATTTTCTAGTAGTGTCATTTTCTTTCATTTATGTTGTTCATGGATGATTCAAGAGTAGCTTATGTTCATTAACTATTTTTGTTTAATTATTCCCCTTTTTTTTTCCTCGGGCATTTGTTTTTTCCACACAAAAAAAATTATGGAAGGGCAATCAACTTTTGATTCTGATGAAGCTCGTCAAAGAAATAATGGGTGTTTCTGTGTAACCATTAATAGTTATAGCAATTTTATTGACCATTTTTTTCAAAGTACTTTGACCATTTTTTTTCTATTTAACTTAAGAGATTTCCTTTTCATTAGAAGCATTAAATATTTGTTGATGGTAAACCATGAAAAAAAAAGCGAGTGACATTAATTATCCTTTCATTTATAAATATGATAACATCATTACTAGTATTCAATACTACTAATTTATATCATTAAACCAATTGATATAGTAATATAATAACGAGTGTCATTTCAATGTATTTATGAATTTGTTATTTACCTATTATTATTGAATTTCAAAACAAATAAGATCAACATTAATCTAAACACCCACTTGACTTCAATATAAAAGAATAGGATAGTTAATGAGAACATTTATTATCCTAAACAAATCACAGATTTTCCTAGAATATTTATTGGTGGAAATATTTTATTTATTTTTTATCGGCCTAAATATATTTTTGATCCCAGGTAAATATCTGTTTTTTACGTTTGGTCCAAAATAAATTTTTCCTTTAAATCAAATTTTTAATTTTGGCACAACACATGACATGCCTAAGGATAAATTTTTCAAATATTAGGAACCTATCATAAATTTCTTTAATTGAAAAAAAATAGGACTATTAAATGAGTTTATGCTCCAAACAACAACATACACTACCTTAAATCCCCAACAACATTTACATTTGGCTATGCCCAATGATCCTGTTTCACGGAAGAAAAACATACAAATGCCGAATAAAACAAAATACTTTTTGAGTAAAATATAAAACAAAATATTAAAAACAACGCTATTTTCTATTACTAAATTGATTTGGTAGCAACACTTCACTAACAGTAGAAGCCTAGCCGAGAGTGAGATCCAAATCCATCTCAACTCCACCATTACGACTCGGCTTGTTTTGGCTCACCAACATAGCTTCCACAGTTTCCTCACTATCACCCTCGGACCTTCCTGGCTCACGGCTCCAAGTCAGCTTCAACATCGCAGCCGAGTCAATTGAACTCACTTGTGGCTTTGGCTTGATCACTGTCCTAGATCTCTTGATCTTCTTGGCTCTTCCTTTCACATGGTCCATTTCAGCATCTTTGGACACGTGGCGAATGCCAAGGATTTGGGCAACATGCTCGTCGCCATGTGTCGCAATCCCCTGCGAATCGGAAGCTCCCACGACCTTGATCTGGGACCCAGCTAGCACAGCATCAACGGCAGCTTGGCATTGGGCCCACTCACCGGTCCAAAACAAGCCCACTGACCCAAATGTCGGATTCGCAATTCTCCCACATGCCTCATACAATAGTGACTTGAATACAGCTGAAAATGTACAATCATTGTAATCTTTTTCGAGATATAAATAATTAATAGCATTTTTGTTAAAACAGTTTTTAAGAAATTAAAAAATAATGATTAAACCAAACTAATCCGTTCTTCTTCCTCTTATTATTGAATGTAAAAACAAAACGTATATTTTTTTATCAATAAAACAACAAAACGTATATGGTCGCTATAGTTTGACTCCGAGACAAATAAAATGAAAAATGTAAATTCACCGAAAACATGGAAAAATATATTAATTAAATCAATTGTAAGAAAAAAATGTAAGGTGAGACCGAATCTTTCCTTTTAGGATGAAAACGGTAGTATGGAGAAGCAGTTTCCAACGAGTTGCTACTTGAATTCTTACTTACGAAAACTCAATTTAGCTCAAAATTTCTTTAAGAGGGAGAACTAATAGTAAACAATAAAATTGTAATAATTGAAGTCTCGGAGGGGGCTGGATACGATTTTACATCCCCAATTATCTTTCCAAAAATGAAATAAACGTAAATGTTGAACTTACCAGGTCCATTGTGTTGTGGGGCAGAATCGATGAGGTTGACCAAGCCAGCACGACCATAGAATTTGGCAAGGAAGAGGGTAGCGTTGGCTTGGGCCTGAGGAGTGTTGATCCACTCGAGGCATGGCCTTATGGCACAATCCTCACCACAACCTTTGCGGAGAATGCGACACCCATTGCAACTCAACTTCATGGTGACTGTGTATGGTACAATAGCTATTCCGGGGGTATTTATTAGCACAAACTAAGGAACCAAGTGAAATTAGCTAGTCAGGGGTGGTAATGAAACGTTCATTTGCTCATTGATCCATTGGTTTTGCAATGTAGTGGTTTTCTTCTTTATTTATTTTTTTTTTGTTTTTTTTTATCTTTTACTATTTTCCGGTAAGTAGAGAAGAGGGGCTGATGATCTTGGCAGTATTTGGGGTTTGAGAATTGCCATGCATGCAGAGGTGAATTACAAGTTGAGCCATGAGATGGGAATTTTATGACTGGTGGTGAGAGGAAAGGGTATAGAAGTAAAATGAGTGGCTTGGTTAAAACTTAAGAGAATAAAAATCGTTAAGAAGAAGCCAAGTAAGAATAAGGCGTTTCAATTGTGTAATTCGTAACACATAAGCAACCGGAGGAGTAGAACTTCGTGCAATTTGACACATATATAGGGACATAAGCTTCTGTTGTCATAAAGCACATTGGAATTCCCTGAATTAAGGAGCCACACACTACTATGTTTTTTTTTTTTACTGTGAATAATAAATAAGATTTTGTGCTTTATCAAAAAAAAAAAATCTGTGGGGCTGTAGGCAAGGGTGGAATTTATTCGCCCATGGTTTTCTTTATGGTTTCATTAATATACGATGTTGTTCTTTCCTTACATGAAGCCAAGCGTTTTTTAAGGCAGTTACTTGCCACATACGGCATTGATTAGAGAGAGTATCCTACTTAGTTGGATTTCATGTCCATTTGTTATCTCATGTTCACGATGGTCCTTTTTTTTTACTACTGAATATTTTGTTCTATCCTCTTTATTAATTTACAAAATTATTTTTCATGTAATTTTTTTGGGACAATTTTTCGGAGAGTTTCATGTAAACTTTTGAGAATATTATTTCGGACATTTTCGCTACAAGCTTAGATATGTCGGTGGTACCGATGTCCATATATGTTATGGTAGTTTCTCCTTCTGTTTTGTTTAGTAATAGTATACATTATGTGCCTGATTTCTTTTCCTTCATTTGATGATAAAGGAACAATTAATGTGTTATCATGGCAGGGTCCATTTTGCTCGTCTCTCTAAAAAGTGTTCACAGGAAATGCTTAATTATAATATTGGTCAATGGGTATTAATAATATCTAATAAATACTGATAAAAAAGTATCTAATAAATTTTTAAATATATTAAAAGATAAACAATAAATTTTATATTTTAATAAATACATTCTATTAATGTATTTGTTTTGTTAACTAACACTCTAAAGAAAATGGTCATAATACTCTCTTGAAAAAAATATATTTATGTTTATTGTAATTAATATATATCAACTCATGTATTTTTTTTATTAGTAGTATAAAGTGAAACAAATAAGAGTAAATCATACTTTCTTCTCCTAATAAATTCAAGTATTCAATGTAACATCATGATTTTCTAAATACACGGTAACTGATTTTAATTAAATTGCAAGAAAAATAAATTTATTTTATGTTGTTGAATAATAAAATATAAATCAAATGAATGGGTTATGTTGTTTATGAGTAGTGGATTAAGTTATGTTGGGCTTTTATGTTTGGGTCATACGGGTTTTAGTGAGGAGAGACCATTCCCTCTTTCCTTCTTTCTTTGTAAGTTGTGAGCAATTCTTATATCTAAAGAGACACGGTCATTTCCTTTAATAACCTTAGTGCTCTCTTTTGCTTTCTTCTCTCAAAGCTCTCTCATTCTATCATTTTTACCTCCCCGCAAGGAACTGAATTTTTCAACACTGTGACACCCTAAAATATGGGTTTATAAATACACTTTAAATAATTACTACAAAAATTATTTATTAAGACATGCCAACAAAGATAGTTGGCAAAAACCATCTTTAAAGACAATGCGATGACAATATTGTAATTAAGTTCATTAATAATGAAGACAGTTTTTGAATAATCCTCGTAATTGAACCCTGTACAAAGACGTTAATTGAATGGTTATGCTTTTTCTCTCTTTCTCTCTCTCTCTCTTATCGGGCAACACACTAGCCCTTTCTCTCTCTCTCTCTCTCTCTCTTATTCTCGCTTTCTCTCTGTTGTTTTCTCTGTTTTGAGTGAAACCCTAAATTAGTAAAGAAACAAATTCCTAAATCCTCAATACTCAACAAATGATTCTTCTCCATCCGATGTTGCTATAGCCAACAAGTATCTCTCTCGTCTCTTTTTGGTCTCATTCTCATCTCTCACGATTTGACACTGGGAGGGGGTGAGGCACTTGATCTAGCACTGGCGGATGATGGCATGGGTTTGGATGCAGATGCCCTCGACGACATTGACAAGGACGAGGGCGTCATTGCTGAGTCGGGCAGTGGTGGAGACCTCGATGTAGAAGTCGATGTGGTCAAGCAGTGAGGAACCTTCTTGCTCTTCTTGCCCTTTGGTGGTGCCTTCCCAGTCCACGGTTGCAGCATCGTGGGTGGCACGAAGGGCAGGAACACTGGATCATGGATGACGATCCGCTTTGCCTTCGGCATTTTGGAATAGCTGAACTGGAACACGAATGGCACATCGAGGAGTAGGTACGACACGTCAAACACCCTGATTACGATGACACGGTGCACACCGTCAGCGACGATGACACTGCCAACACAGGAAACTGGCCTGTAGTACTTGGAGCAGTGGTGGTGTTTGAGGGAAGGGTTCTATGGTGGGGGTGGTTAGGGTTTTTTGTGGGGAAGGGGGTATTTAGGGATTGGGATTGGTGGTTGTGGAGTGGCGGAGACGGTGGTGGCAAGATCTGTGGGTGGCGGCATTTGTTCTGGAGGGGGTTATTTAGTGTTTGAACTTGGAAGGTGAGTGTTCAAGAAACTCTGATTATTTCTATTTTTTGTTGGGGGTTTTTGAAATACTGTTTTTTGTTGATAACAAATTATTTTGGATGTCGACATGTGATACACTATTTGTTCTATTCATAGGCCTTGCACTTTTGGTTGATGTTCCACGAGATAAAAGCATTACTAGTATGTATACTTGTTTTTGAACTGTTCCATACTGTGTATTGAATGAATATGATATATATATATATATTAGTGATCGAGGCCGTACCCGAATCAAATAAACATGAAAATGCAGTAACTAGGAAGTGATCCTAGGTCGTTTCCCAACGAGCAATGACAAACCAAATGTTCATAATATACTTGCATAGTGACAGTAACGATTGGGGGGGTTTGTTTATTTTGTGATTAAAGAGCAGAATAAGTAAACTGGAATATGAAACTACTAATATTAAAAACGGGTTGTTTACTTTGATTCAGAAGCCATTCTTTTATCCTGGGTCATGGAGAATTTGTCCCTAACAGTTAACCACTTAATCCAACCCTATTTCAATTTACTAAGCGAAAATCAACTTAGGGTTGTCAATACGTGATTAGGCACCACATACACTAGTTAGCCCTTCGTCCATTAAGCATGAACACAAGTTAGGCTCAGAAGCAATTAATCGAACACGAAGCGTGCACTGATTAATGTTCACGAATTTGGGTTAACTGGTGAAGGGAAAATTGCCAGGAAACCACATTATAAAAGAAACCTCAAAGAGAGCTGGGCTTCATCCTCAAAAGGAAAAAACACCAAAATATTTAGCCTTCCATAGATTCAAACAGAAAACGTAAATGAAACATGAAGCAGAAATGTAAACGAACAGAAATGTAAATGAACAGAAACGTAAATGGGACAGAAACGAAATTGAAAGTAGAAGAAGAAACAAGAACGAAATTGTAATTAGAAGCAGAAAATGTAAAATTGCATTACGTGAACAGTAGCATCAAAGCAGAAAACGTAAAACCCTAAAACAAAAGCTCTGAATAATGAATAGCATAACAGAATCGCCTTCACGAATCCCAAGGCTGCTATTTAAAAAGAGTCACTCAAAGTCACTGGGCCCTATTACAATACTCTGGCCCAAAACAAAATAAACACTGAACAACATAAAATAAAATTGCGAAATTTCCTAATTAGAAATTAACTAAGGTAAGCGCTGCTTTATTTGCCCTCTTCAAGTCCATAACCAAAATCTGGATTAAGCCCAATGTTTCATTAATTCCTGAAATTAGATTAAAAACATCAAATTAGCTAAATGAGCCCAAATAATAAAACTGCCTGATTAATTGACAATTAAGACCAATCAGTAATTAAAATGGTGCAAAAAGGGTTTAGGAAATAGAAGAAAATGATGGCACATCAATTAGTCTGGTTTTATTATTTTCCGATTAATTCAAAATTTCTTATGCGTGTAAATGCTAGATTTTCCTTCACAGTAAATATCTTAGAAGATTGTATTCGTCTTAGTAGTGCCATTCGCAAGCTTAAATATGTTAAGATATAAGTGTAGAAGAAAAAAGAATGAGATTTTAAGTAGTTGGCCAGTTATTGGCCCTTGGTAAACACCATTTACTAACCTTTATATGGAGGAAATGCAAGGGCGGGGAAGGTTTTGAATGGAAATTTAAATAAAAAGGTTTATATCGTAGGGCATTTTGCTTCACTCTCTATTTGTTCTCTTATTCAAGATATAAAAATAGCAACTTGGCATGCAAACCCACTACATATTTTAATTCAATTTTGATATCTTGTACAAGGGACAAACTTCAGTGGAATTCTTTTGCTGTTCCAATTTATTGTAGTCATACTTTTTTTCTTGTTAAAGTTTTTATTGCACTAATTCAATTTCTATTGCAGGAGTTGATTACTTATCTGTTGCTACTTATGATCACTCCATTCCATCTCATCTTGTTTTCTGGAAAGCAAGTAAGAAATTCTTTCTCTTGTTACTCCTTATTAGTAACAAGCTACTCATTTCCACTACATATTTTAATTCAATAGAGGGCTGTATTAATTGACAATTACTCATTTTTATTCAAGAGTTTGATCTTGTTGTTTCCGTTATTTATCATTAAGAATTAAATTTTAGTATATGGTAAAGTTGGTCTGTGCATTAGCTAGACTCCAAGTCTTAGAGGCTCTAGCTTAAGGGGTGTGAGATAAAAAAAAACATTCAAATGCCTCAATGCTTTTAATTTTTTAATTTTTTTTTAAAAAAGACATTCTAAGACGATTATCTGAAAAATCGTCTTAGAAAGTCTACCTTCTAAGACGGTTTTTCCGAAAACCATCTTAGAATCCTTAATGTTTTCTTAATTTTTTTAAAATAAATATTTTAAGACGATTTTCCCAAAAACCGGCTTAGAAATTTCTAAGACGGTTAGAATCCTTCATTTTTCAAATTTTTATTAAATAAATTACATTTTAAGACGGTTTTCACATAAAAATCGTCTTAGAATCCTTAATTTTTTTTAAAAAATACATTCTAAAATAGTTTTCACGTAAAACCATCTTAGAAAGTTACGCTTCTAAGACGGTTTTTACTTGAATCTCCCATTCTAAGATGGTTAAGGAATCGTTGTGGAAAGTTATTCCACGACGTTAGCTTCAAAGGTGTTTCAAAACCATTGTTAAATGTTTCAAAGAACCGTCATCGAAGATGTTTTTTCTAGTAGTGAATACCTTTTATTCATCTTTATAAACAAGTGAGTTGAAATCCTTTTCATAAACGTCATAACAAAATACGATAAGATAAGGTAAATTTTCTAAGAAATAAAACTTTTCGCAAGGGCTTCTACACCTTTTCTTTTAATGAAAGATATCAACTTGAAAAAAAGTGATCTATTTTTGCATTCATGTGGAACATGCGTATTTACAAAATGTTGTTTCATTTAAAGCCACGAGCGTTATACATAATAAAATAGTTAAACTTTAAATATATACCATACATTTTTTAATAACATCATGTGTATATATAAAGGTCCGAGAGATGAGCCTCCATGGCCACCAAACATAAGTAAATAAGTATCAAAGGTAAAGTATGTGTCATGGTGGAAAGATAAGTATCATGTACAACATATAAGTATCAAAAAGGTAAATGGTAAGTAAATAAGGTAACTGAAAACATATAAAAGTTCCCAAAGCCTAGGTCTACTAATATCAATACAAAAAGGTGGAAAAACCTAAGTCTTAGAGTAGTCTTCTACCCAAGCCCTGTGAAATAATTGTGCCATCAAGAAGGTATATATGCCGACAGAAGCGAACTTACTAAACAAGAACCCTGTGAAGAACTCTCAGAAGGATCCTTTGACACTTAAAGATGCTAACCCACAAGCAGAGATCCCTCCTAATGCTTGTCATCCGAACATGAAAAATTTTGTTTAAGGGGTAAGTCCTTCGCTCCTTGAAAGCCACACACAATGGACATTAAAGTCCCACACAAAAACCTACACGACCACCACGTGTAGTTCACTAGCAAACACCGCTCATGGTCTCCTAGTCTGCAATTTGATCTCACACATCTAACAACTAGGGCCCAACACTGCCACTAAGCTTCCCTAAACTTCATGGTCTTATGCAACATATGGATGACAATTGGAAGTATCAAACATGCGTTTTACAATAGATGGCGCCTGTAACACCCTAACTTCTAAGATTGTGATTATACCTTAATTAATTCATTTATTTATTTTATAAAGAGCATTAATCCTTTAGTTTTCACAAACAATAAATGCAACACACTAACTTCTAACACTATGATTATACCTTAACTAATTCATTTCTTTATTTTATAAAGAGTGTTAATCCATTTAATTTTCACAAACATGCAAAACTAAAGAATGTGAATTGGAATTTTTGAGAATTTTTTAAACTTTTCCTAGGTTTCTTTCCAAAGTTAATACCTTGTAACAGATAAAATGACTCTTCATCTTTTCGAAAAGAAAATGTAACACAATTTTTCTTAGAAGCATACTTCTAAAATAATTAAAGCGGAATAAAAGTAACAACACATATCCAATTTATAAAACATAAAAACTTGCATAAGTTTTCCTTGAGTAAGTAACATGTACAACCCCAGGGTACAACTGCATATGAGAAAAAACTAGACGATTGAAAATACACATATCAAAAGCACTGAAGCCTAGGCCTACCCAGAACAAACACATATAAAAGTAAAGGTCCTAGACTTAGAGCAATCATCTCTAACACCTAACCTGGTGTGAAAACTACACAAAAGCATAAGTTAGTAGGCATCCACGCATAACTGGGATACCCAAGGAAGTGATCCATGCCTCTGATCATGTCCGATATCTACCACCTCTAAGTGCACTACTTCCACAACACTCCTTAGCTTTCCATGGTTTTTATATTTTACTAGATTAGCAAACTATCAATCACATGCTTGACACATTCATCATGTGGATATATAATGGATAACACTTGTTACAAGCACTAATATTTGAATCCAAATTTCAGCCACAACACAAGCCTTCAACGTGAATGCCTCACTATAGCATCGCTTACGTAAATAAACAATTCAGAGGATAAAATATATTACCTTCCATAACGTAGCTCCATGTAGAGCTGTAGGCCTTGAATCTTCTTCATCAATGGAGTCCTTTGCTTCTTGAAGATCAATGGCAGCGGAATGGAGAAGGAGCAAAAGTGATTTGAGATGCCACGTCAAGGCGAAGATGAGTCAAGAACAAGCTCACCACCATAGGAAGCCATGGATAAGAGCTTGAAGGTAGGAGAAGATGAGTGGAGGGAGAGGGAGAGACGGGAACAAAATTTTGAGAGAGAGAAGAGGGAGAATGAGGTCTGAACTTTGAAGTCTAATTTCTAAAATGATCAAAGTTTCCAAAATGCACACACAAGGCCTCTATTTAAAGCCTAAGTGTTACACAAAATTGAAGGGAAATTTAAATTTCTATTCAAATTTAACTTGAATTTGAATTAAAATTTGTGGAGCCAAATTTGGAGCCAAAATTTCAATAATTATGATTAGTGAATTTCAGCTATGGTTCAGCCCACTAATCGAAGATCAAATCCAAGATTCTCCACTAAGTGTGCTTAGGTGTCATAAGGCATGCAAAGCATGAAGGACATGCACAAAGTGTGACTATATGATGTGGCAATGGGGTGTAGCAAGTAAATGTTCACCTCCCCCTTAGGCTGGTCCAAAATTTAATTGGATTGGGCTTCTCCAAATTCAATTAAATTTCTCTCCCAACACACACATCAAATAGTGCACTTAATGCATGTGAAATTACAAACTACCTCTAATACAAAAACTAGTCTAGGTGCCCTAAAATACAAGGACTGAAAAATTCTACATCACTTTAAACTTGTGGGGTACCCTCCCTAAACTATAGAGCCCTGAATACAAGGCCTAAAAATAGTGAAACCCTAATCTAGTATGTACAAAGATAAGTGGCCTCATACTTAGCTCATGAGCCCAAAACCTACCCTAAGGCTCATGAGAACCATAGGACCTTCTCTTGCATCCCTGGCCCAATCTTCCTAGAGTCTCCTAGCCATGGCTCTGGTGATGGGTCCCCTCCTTGGGAGGATTGCTTCATTCCACCAAATGTATCTACATATTTAGGAGAAATACTTTTTCTCGTTGAAATAATTATTTTTTGAAAGAGAAACTTTATAAGTTTGACTCCTGTCTGCAGACAAAGTTCTACCATTCTTTGTCTAGGACGCATATGAACAAGTGAATGTAGCCCTTGATGTTGAAGATACCAATAAGAATAATGAACTACCACTAACTAATAAAAAAGCCAAGAAAGGAGAAATTAAAGCATTTGAATTTACCTGATTGCTTACAACAATAATCTCACTTTCAACAGTAACTTCTAAATTCTAATTCATTTTTCAAAATAATAGAAGGCTGAGTTTTTTAATTGAAATTTATTTTGTGGCTTATTGCAATCCACGAAAAGAAGGCAAGCTAAAAGGCACTATGCTCTAATAAGCACACCAGAAAATGAGCAAATAACAACCAAGGATATGAGTACCAATTTGTGCTTGTCCATATACAAAATGATGTATGAAAATGTAAGTATGTATACAAATAATAATCAATAAAATGATTCATCTTAGTGAGTTATAAGATGTATTCTCTTACCATAAGTGTTAAACAAGAGAAAAAGCACTATGATGAACTAGATTGAAGTTCTAAAAAATTAGAAAGAGAGAGAAGTTGATTATACAATGCAATATGTGGCCCATAAGTACATAGAATTAGGGACATGCTAAAGTCACTAGCAGTAACTATGCCAAATTTGCTTATTTACAACATTTTTTCTCAAATAGATAGTGCTTTTTGAGCGTTATTGTTGTAGGCGATATATATTTAAATATAGCACTAGCAAAAAAGTGTTATATATATGAAACTGATGGACAACACTCATATAAACAAACACTATATATACAAAATAAGACAACACTTTATCCAATATATATAGCTTCTTTTTTATGAAAAAGCGTTGTATATCTAGATTATAGATAACAATTCATCAACAAAGCACTATGTATGCTTCATTTTCTGGTTTAATTCACGTGCAATGCTAGTTGCATTCTCTTTGTCTTTTGCTTGCCAGAGTTGCATGAAGATCATCCTCCAACCACCTAAATCTATGGAAGTTAATATACAATAAGGAATATACTATTTAACCTAAAATGCTATGCAAGGAAGTAGGAAGCTGTCAATACACACAACATTAAAATATAAAAGATAATTATAAATGAAATGGCAAGCTTTGGGAATAAGGTATTTGAGCCATATTATATATTGTTGATCTAAACGATTCAAGTCCACAGAAAAGGAGACTGATATGAATGCATAATGCTTCTAAGATATGGTTTTGTATTAAGTGATTCCTTGCCAGACTTGATGTGAACATTGGTTCTGAGTGGAAAGAAATGAGAAAAACAAAAGAGAAGAATAGGGTAATGTATGTAGTATATTGATATTGAAAACACTAACCTTTCAGGACATATTTTTGGCTTCAATACATATCTGTTAGGACAATTTTTAATACATTAGTAAACCCGCAATTACAAAACACTAGTTAGTCTACCCAAATAAGAAAAGTACTAAAAGTTTTATAAAACAAAACAAAAGTGATGCAATCCAACCCCCCAAGGGAATTGGATAGAAGACTCCAAGAAGATTGGGCCAGAAATGCAGGAGAAGGCCCTAGGGTTCTCATGAGTCTTAGGGTAGATTTTGGACCCATGGATTAAGTATGAGCCCACTTTAGTTTGTAAATATTAAAATAGGTTGTCCTTCTTTTGGGCCTTGTATTTTGGCCATTTTAGGTTTGTAGAGTATCCTACAAATTAAAGCCACCCTACCTATAATTTAAGGGTACCCAAGTAGTATAGGGTTTTAGCCTTGTATTTCAGGACATTTTGAGTAGTCTTTGTAGTAGGGATTTTTTTTTTTTGTATTTTCATGTATAAAGGAAATTTGGGGCTTCCATGACTTAACAAAATTTTACACAAGGATTGTCCCATATTTTTCTATACTTGTAGCACCACTCATTGAGTTGGTGAGGAACCATGTTCCCTCATGGGAAGATGGTCAATAAAAGGGTTTTCAGACCTTACCCTACTCTAAGATACCCTACACCACTAACATATATGTTTTTATTCTCTTTACAGGTGACGAGGAAAGAAGCCCAGAGTTTCAAGAACCTTTGGATTTGAGGTCAAAGCCTTTTCAAGGGGGAGGGGATGATGCAATCCTACCCCCCAAGGGCATTGGATAGAAGACTCTAAGAAGATTGGGCCAGAAATGCAGGAAAAGGCCCTAGGGTTCTCATGAGCCTTAGGGTAGATTTTGGGTCCATGGGCTAATTATGAACCCATTTTTCTTTGTAAATATTAGAATATGTTGTCCTTCTTTCGGGCCTTGTATTTTGGCCATTTTAGGTTTGTAGGGTACCCTACAAATTAAGGGCACCATACCCTACAAGTTAAGGGTACCCTAATAGTATAGGTTTTTAGCCTTGTATTTCAGGGCATTTTGAGTAGTCTTTGTTGTGGAGATTTTTTTTATTTTGATGTATTTTTTTTGGGGGGGGGGGGGGGGAGCTTAGATATTGGAGGTGTGTGTTCCCATGGGGGTGAACTTAGCTATGGGTGGAGTGTAACACTAGCTTCTCAAGTAAGCTTCTCAAGGAAGTTAACTAGGCTATAAATAGAAGCATGTGTAACACTTGTGGTAACTTTGATGAATGAGAAACTTGTGAGACACTTTTCAAAGTTTAACTTCTCTTCCTTTCTTCCTTCAATTCTCCACGCCACTTTCTTTCTTTCTCTCTCTCTCTCTCTCTTATTCTTTTCCTCCATTGAAGCTTCCTCTCTAAGCTTCTTATCCAAGGCACTCTCTCGATGATGAAGCTTCTCCTTCCATGGCTTATTCTCTAGTGGATGGCGCCTCCTCTCTCATCTTCTCCTTTATCTTCCGCTGCAACTCCATGGTTGAAAATCACCATTAAAGGACCTCATTGAAGCTCAAAGACCCAGCCTCCATAAAAGGTTCTCAAGCAAGCTTCCATAAAAAAAAAATAAAGAAGAAATCATGAGCAAGTATAATAACAAAAAATGCAATGTTGACAATGCATTTATAAGGAAATTATACATTATGTTATACTTGTTTTATAAGGAGTTGAGGCACTTGAAAACTAATAGGATTACATCGTTTTTCTTTAGATTTGCAAGAGCCACAACCTGTATAGGCAAGGAACATGTTAAAATAGTAGTTTTTCTTTACATCATTTATATATGTTCCGCATCTATATATACATCTTTTTGTTTAAAACACTATATAATTAGCGTTAGATATTAAAAAATCTGACGCAATGAGTTTAAGTTAGGCAAGCTTGAATAAGTTTTAAGTTGTTTGGTTCTCTAGTTCTGACATTGTGCTATTGCATTATATTAAAATGTTGGTACAAAGATGTTAACCAATTTTTCTAACCATAATAATAAATTGTTTCACCAAGTTAAAGTAATTTCCACCAAGATGTCAAATAAAAATATATTCAATTAAAACATGGAAAACAAAAGAATCAACCAAATTTGAAGGAGAGGAATGAAATGGGGAAAAGAACATGCAATTAGCAGCAAAAAGTGGAAGATGAAAAGTTATCTATAGAATAGTTTTTACCATATGGATGCCATCACCCTTCCTCCCTCTATACAAGGATCATAGTAGATATAGATAACAAATCTTTTTCTTTTTTGCCAACTACTTGTTGGTAAGGTGCTATGAGCAAATAATCAAAAGATCAAATCAAAGAAAGTACGCCAAAGATACTATTGTAGTGGGCATGAAGTTGCTTAAACTAGTGTAGCCACCTAATGAAGTCGCTTTCTTCTACATTCTCAAGCTTCTCTTCTAACATAAAAGCAACTAAGATACTCTTACACAATAGCTAAGATACTCTTCTACTAGTTGAGTGGCTCCTCATTGCCTAGGGTTTCCATATTCTTGCATGCAACCATGGGTGACATTGTTCTAATTGTTCCTTGGAGTTTCTTGGTGTCAAACTCATCTTCATCATATGATATACAAGGAAAACAATATATTTTGCCCAAAAGGTCTTTTGCTAAGGTGTTTCGTAATGCCTATGACATACCTTTTAGTCAATTGCCTACCCCTTTTCATGAAGGGTGATGCTTTTATGGTAAAGATCCTAGAATATGAATATCAAGTTGGATTGGAAAGCTGGAAAAACAACCTTCACGGAAGGATGGTTTTGACAAAAGCGCAAGAACCTATCAAGCTTCAGGACCCACGTTCAAAATTGACATCCCTATGGACAACTTTAGGGGAGTGACATTTAAATCATTTAATCCTTATTGGAAAGGGATATTATGAATTCTCTTTCTACTATGTGGAATATTTGAGGAGAGTTCTTGCAAAAGGGCCTTGGTTATTGGAACATGATGTTATGAGGTTGTTTGCTTGGACTCCTGATTTCTCATGAAAGATAGTGCGACAATCTAATGCACAGTGTCGGGTTTGTATCTTTGGCTTATGACAAGAAAATTGGAGACAACACATTCTCTTTTCTATTGCCCATGGGGTTAGAGTTTCACTGGTTTTGGATGTTGCTACTGCTAATAGATCTTTTGGAAATTTTACAAGAGTGTTAGTCAACATAGATTTGAAACAAGAATTATGTGATCATATCTTGGTTGAGAGAGATTGTTTTGTATTTTTTGTAGATTTGGTTTACAAAAAACTATCGGCCTTTTGTGATTCTTGTAAGGTTGTTGGACACTCATTTTTGGAATGTCAACTTTTGAAGAAGCCAACCCTAGAATCCGAAAAGGATACCCATTATGTTCCTAAGCAAAAAGGAATTGTTATTGGTAATTCTGAAAAGCAAAAAGATTTTGTAACTGATAATTCTAAAAAGGCCGGCCCTAGCCATGTGAACATGAATGTCATGGTTGCTAATTCAGTTGAGGTGGTTCATGAAAAGGCATTAGAAGAAGTGTTAGATAATTATGGATGTACTGATGCTGGTGGAAGGGTTATAGAGATGGTACAAGCTATCAAAGATGATTCTTTGTAGGAACAGAATAATCATGAGGGTCTGGTGGAAGTGCATAATTCTTTAGAGGGTCTTTGTGTGGAGAACATGGTTTGCATAAAAGTTTATGCATTACCTGGTGGTAATATGGTTGAGGAAAACCAGGTGGGTGCAATCCAAGGTTCTACTAAACTTTCTCTTATAGATACACAACTGAATGAAACAACTACTCCCTATATAGTGGTGAATTCACTTTCACCTTTACGTAAGGAAGTTCAACAAGGTACTCCTTCATGCGCTCGTCTAGTTTTTAGGCAAAAAGATCTTTGTGTTATGTCTCAATTTTGAGGGGACTATGGTGATGATTCTGTTGATGAGAAAAATACAAGTTGAAGGGCTTCTCACTTTCTCAACTAAGCAACAATTTTCTCTGATATTATCGAAATCTCAAAAGAAAAAATTAAAACAGAAGGCTAAAACATATAACACCCGTAATAGGGGTGGTCTCGTTACCTTACCTCAAGGTTTTCTAGTGAAACATTAAAAGTTTCACAATTCTGGATTCAAGGCAATTGCTAGCCTATTTTATTACTTCTCATAAATCTGATTTGGTGTTAATATTAGAACCTTTGACCACTTTTGAGCATCTTCCTACCCAATTTTTGCAAGGGTTGGGTGTTCAACTGTTTGCTATAAATGATAGGGGCTCCCTATCTCCTAATATTTGGTGCATTTGCAATATTTCCTTTAATCCTACTATTTTGGAGGTTTTCCCACATTGTAGCATCCCAAGTTTCGAGTATTAAGAATATAACTTAAGGAGAATCCTTATTAGGACCTTTCTATTATACTTTTTATAAATTGTTGTTGTTGTTGTTGTTCTTATTCTTGTTTGTGATGGTATTATATTGGTGTGGATACAATATTATTATTATTATATTATAGTTTTGTGTGATTGTTATGCAATTATGTAATTGTTGTAGTTATTATGTTGATGTTAGGAAAATGTTAGATTCAGTTCTTATAATTAGAATTCTTTGAAAACTGTCCAAATCTAGTGCTAGTTTAAATGATGAAGGCCCTAAAAAGACCATGTCATATCTTTATTATACTTGTTCAATTGACAGGTCGTTTACATCGTTGGAAAGCTTTTTGAAAAAGCTATAATTCATCCGTACATATTAGAAACAAAAATCAGCTTCCATCTTTGATAAAATATGCTCAAAAGTAGGTCACTGGATCATGAAAAACATTAAAGGTCCCATATTGGACTGAATAACCTAATGAATCCTTTTCTTCCCTTATATATATAAGAGACGACCAAGGCTTATGAGCACCAAAGAATAGAGTGGGGTTAACATTAAGTGCAAAGCCCTCATAGTTGATATTTTTTTATATTCCCTAGAGTTTTCAAACTTGGGGCATATAGGCATCGTGGGGTTGTGTTTTAAATCACACTCATGTTTTAGCCTAAGTAAGAGTTAGGGGGATCGTGGTGGACGATGCCACCAAGTTCCTTCGGGTTAGTTGGAGTTTGTCCCTATGCTTTCCAAGTGATTGTTTTCCCTTATCCTTCATAAGCTATTTTCTTTAGCTTTTGGTGTAAGTATTTTATTTTATCTCAGGAACTAGATATCTTAGTTTAGGAGAATGATATGGAAACAAAGAGACGTAAAGAGAGTAACCAGAAACGTGATATTAATGTTAAAAGCAATTTAGAAATATGACTGAACTAGGCTTAGGTGTATTCATAAGAAATGTAGCCCTATATGTTAGCTAACAAATGGTGTTGGTTTCACTTAATTTGGACTTATGGAACTCTCAATATAGAGCAATTAGTGAGCAAATGTCAAGTTATCAGGGTTGTGTAATCAATTCGTGTTCTTCCTAATTTTAGGCATGGTAGACGATTGCACTAGCCTTCGTGATAAACATAGAAGTTATAAATAATTGTCTTATCTTTCAAACAAGATAAGAATAAACTATTGAGTTAGTATAACTTCAGATATATCATTTACACCCTACAAAGGTCATATGAGAATAAAAGGAAATAATGGAGGTAGTACCCCTAGAACATAAGAAATTATATGCAAACTATAGGTGTTAATAGATAGTTTCTATAATATGAAAATGATATAGAATTTAGACAGATTGAATAGTGTACTGCTTATTCAAGTATGCATAAGGATGGTTGTGATTGAATTATGTTTGGGAACATTGTTAATTCCTTTCGACTATGAACATGATTTTTTGCATATTGAAATGAGTGTGATATGTGATGCATGATACTTATGTGTGTGATATGTGGACGAAGAGATGTTGTGGTACAATGTTAACCCTAACATGACGCTGCAATCTTGTCTCAATGAGAGTGTAGTTACGGGATCTTGTGGGTATGAGCTTCTTTTGCAATGTGTTTACTGGTACCACATGCATATGAGAATAGAAGGAAAGAACATTGCATTGCATACATGTTTTAATGTGATTGTGTTTGATTTGTATGGTTTTGTGATACGTGAGTCACGTGTGCACTATGTTGATACATGTGTCGCATGAGAATGATTTCTATAAAAGGTTATGATTTTTTGTTTATGTGAAAGTCTATTGTTGTGACTTGTAATGTGATTTGATTTGTTAGGTCTGGATGACCACACATCTCATCAACCTTGGATTTTGATGTATAACAATAAGTATAAATTATTGATATTCTAATGAGTTTTAACAAGTGGGCAAGAACATTATATTAAAGACATTTACAACACTCAGTATCATCCACAACTATAGAAAGTATGCTTTGTTTTAATCTAGCATCCAACACGCTATATTCAATGAGTGTCCTCTCTTATGTAACTCAGTATAACATACTATCTTAAGGTAAACTCATGCATCCAATCTAAAAGACTGAGTATGATGAAAAAGGGAAGTGCACGTGTAGTGTTTTATTCAAATTCAATTTTCTTCTCTTATTTTTGAATCCCTAACATTTCAATTTAAGAAAATGAAAATATAGAAGAGAATAAAAGGTTTCCACAGAGTATTCCCTTAAAGGTCGCTTTCACTGCGGATGAAAAGCACATGGTGTTATGTGTACTATGGAGAAGTCCTCTTCATTTAGAGCTTCACACATTGCCTTATTCTTCAATGTGAGAGAATGATCCTTTGAAGATATCAATGCTGATCCCATAACAAATCTTTCTCTGAAGTCTGTAAAAGGTTGTCTCCCTTAATGAAGAAACTAACGAAAAAGATAGAACATGTGCACAAGAAAATACATGAAGAAAAACACTATTAAAACCGCTAGACGATTATACATAATTTTCATTTGTTTAACCTTTGTGAAGAAAAGTTATTCCGTATTTGTGCTTAACGATATATTCACTCTTTGAATGTTAAAAAATACTTGTATTCATTCAAACATTTGTTGGATGAGGGTTTGGTTCGTAAGAGCTTAAATCCTTGTGCTTTGTTGGTCCCCAAAATAGGTATTATGAGGCACCAAATCCCTATGATAGATGGTACGATGAAAGTGTTGAGTGGTGTAACCCTCTTTTGTAAAATCACCCATGCATCCAACATCTTCATGATTCACATACATAGGGACTCATTAGGTAGGTTTGTTCTTATTTTTTGTTTCAATACAAACCTAGGAGCTCATATGGGACACCTTAGGTTTGTCATACTTTTTGGTAGGAGTAATCAACATGGAAATATAAAAAAGGTACATTTTATTGCATTACTTTCCTTAATTTTTTAAATAGTGATCAAGGGGTTCCCACAGACCCTAAGAGAATTAAGGTCATTCCAGAGTGGCCCACTCCACCAAGTATAAGGGAAATTTGGGGCTTCCATGACTTAACAAACTTTTACAAAAGGATTGTCCCATATTTTTCTATACTTGTAGCACCACTCATTGAGTTGGTGAGGAACCATGTTCCGTCATGGGAAGATGGACGAGAAAAGGGTTTTTAGACCTTACCCTTCTCTAACATACCCAACACCACTAACATATATGTTTTTATTCTTTTTACAGGTGAAGAGGAAAGAAGGCCAGAGTTTCAAGAACCTCTAGATTTGAGGTCAAATCCTTTTCAAGGGGGAGGGGATGATGCAATCTTACCCCCCAAGGGCATTGGATAGAAGACTCCAAGAAGATTAGGCCAGAGCTACTGAAGAAGGCCCTAGGGTTCTCATAAGCCTTTGGGTAGATTTTTGGCCCATGGACTAAGTATGAGTCGACTTATCTTTGTACATATTAGATTAGAGTTTCATTATTTTTGGGCCTTGTATTTAGGGCTCCATAGTGTAGGGAGGGTACCCTAGTAATATAGGATTTTTCCGTCCTTGTATTTTAGGGCATCTAGACTTGTTTTTGTATTAGGGGTAGTTTTGTAATTCCACATGTATTAAGTGCACTATTTGATGTGTGTGTGTTGGGAGAGAAATTTAATTGAATTGGGAGAAGCCCAATCCATTTAAATTGTGGACCTTGCTAAGGGGGAGGTGAGCATTTGCTTTCTACACCCTATTGCCACATCATATAGTCACACTTTGTGCATGTCCTTCATGCTTTACATGCCTCATGACACCTGAGCACACTTAGTGGAAAATCTTGGACTTGATCTTGGATTAGTGGGCTGAGCCCTAGCTAAAATTCACTAATCATAATTGTCATACCCTAATTTCGTCCGGGGACCATTGTTTGTTGGCATGCAACCTTCGCTTGACCGCCTCAAAATGTTTAACACCTATCGTTATGTAATTTGTAAAGTTTCGCAACATTCCCGAAGGAAAAAACAAGCATTGTTGCGCAATCCGTAAAGTTTCACAACATTCTGGAAGTCAAAAAGAGCATTGTTGCATAATCCGTAAAGTTTCGCAACATTCCAGAAAGAAAATGGGTGTCGTTACATAATCCGTAAAGTTCCGTAACGTTTCGAAAATGAATCAACAAAAAAATGCAAATGGGGTGTATTTAGTAAAATGGGGGGGGGGGTTGCAAATAGCAATTATCAAATCTGGGTCCTTCTAGAGGATTCTGGACATTTCATTGCTTAAGGTGGAAGCAACCTAGATCGCCTGGGCATGCTGAGCTCGCCTAGGCGAGCTGGGCGGCAACCACCTCCCCTATTTTGTTAAAAAAATGGCTTCTGAGGCTTCCAGGACTTCCGTAATCCTTTCGTAAATTTTCTGAAAACCTTGGGTAAGCATATTTCACTTGATATTAGTGAAAGGGAATAGGAAAAAGAAGAAAATAAAGTCCTATATGCTTCCGTAAGGCTTCTGTAAATTACGAAAAGGGGGGATGAACTTATCAAAATGGGGGTGCCAATAGAAATTTTCGAATTTTCAAATTTGGGCCTTCCAGAACATTTTGGAAGCTGGGTTAGTTAAGGAGGAAGCAACCTAGCTCGCCCGGGCGAGCTGGGCGGCAACCTCCTCCCCCCGTTTCCTATAAATAGGCGAAAAGAGGTTGTTCCAAAGGGTCCCTAACCCCCTTGGCTATGCATTTCTGTTGTTTTGCGTAAAAAAATTGTTTCCGTGAAGAAAATCCAAGCCTAGGTGCTTTCGTAACACTTCCAAGATGTTTCTGTGAGCAAATCCGTGAAGGTTTTCCATCGTTCTTCACCGTTCTTCATCCATTCTTTGTTTGTTCTTCGTGCTTCAACCGGTAAGTTTTTGAATCCAAGACTTTCAATTCATTTCTTGTTTTGTTGGCTTTGATCTTTATTTTGTTCACTTTCGGTTTTCTTTTCTTCTATTTTTAACGAGCTTTAACCGATCGTTTAAGCCATTATCTCGCCTAATAAATGGTAAAATGAATTTCAACCGATCATTTGCGTTGTAATCTCGTTTAATCACTGTTAAAGCAAAATCTAACTGATCGTTCACGTTGTAACCTCGGTTAAATAAAAAAAAGCAAAATAATAATAAAATAATCAAAACATCTTGAAAGAATAATAATAAAATAATTAAATTATCTTTGAATAAAATAATCAAAAAAATCAATCAGATATTTTTCTTTGGAACTTTCCTTGAATGAATTGACTAATAGCCAAAGTGAAACTAAGGCTAAAATCAACTCACAAATCAAGCTTTGTCCGCAAAAATCACTGAAGACCATTTTAAGGGCCAACGCCTTAAACGGTCCTCTTGGCTTTTATCGGTTAACATGGACGGTTCAAAAGCATAAAATCAACATGTAACTTTACCGCTTTTGCAAGAACTACGTAGGTCTGATTTCCTCATCGCAATTGAGGATATGTAGGAGCAAAAGCCCCGCTTTTGTCGACCACCCAAAGAGATCGTTAATGGTCTAACGCCTCAACGTTTCTCTCCTTTCAAAAACAAGAGATCGTTAACGGTCCAACACCTTAACGTTTCTCTCCTTCCAAAAGAATCAAAAGATCGTTTATTGGTCCAACGCCTTAAACAACTTTTTTGCGGTTAAAATCGATCTAGCGGAAAAAGATCAAAACAACTTAACCAACGTTTAGTTTTAAAAGAACTACGTAGGTCTGATTTCCTCATCGCAATTGAGGATACGTAGGAGCGAGGGAAACACCCTTGTCGACCACAAAAAGATAAAAAATACAAAAAACATAAAAAGCATAAAAACACAAAAAGACATAAAAAAAGGAAAATAAAACATTTTGAAGTCATATTTGCACACTTGATTAAAGGCTGCCGTCCCTTGTGACGGACGCGTGGGGTGCTAATACCTTCCCCATGCGTAAAATCAACTCCCGAACCTTTCACACTTAAAGTTCGTAGACCACACCTTTTCCTATTTTTCCGACGTTTTCCTCAAATAAATGTTGGTGGCGAGTCCGCGCATTTTCCTCCCATGGAAGACGCACCCGTGAGCCCCGCGTCGCCTTCCCGCCGAAGGGTAGGTTGCAACAGTTGGCGACTCCACTGGTGGCTTTTTTTTAGAGAGTTAGGCCTTCTAATCTCGTGCAATATCATGACTTCCTCTTTTGTCAGTTTATTTTTTTTTCTTACGTTCTTGTATATAACTCTTTGATGCTTTTTAGTGTGTTTTTGAAATGTACGCATGAGATAGATAGTTATTCATTTGATGCACACAGAACACTAACACTTTTTGCACACACGCTGAGTTGAAAATGGGCTCTATACCCGGGTGCATGGGAACATAAGGAGTGGAGGTGAATCTGTGGTCATGCTGGGTCTTCGACTTGCATGATAACAGTGAACCCTCATCTAGAGTTTTTCCTCTTTGATAGCATGTTGTTGTTGGTAGTCCCTACTGCCGCAATATGTTTTTTCGAAGGGGATGATACCTCTAGAAACCATTAAGAGAGATATGACCACCTTGGGAATTATCACTAAAAGCCTTTTAGTTCCTCCCGTTTAGGTCCCTAAAATAGGGCCACGAAGTGAACACGCTGCATGCCTTTTAAACACTGCCATGCATATAACCTAAATGTCATGTACGCCTTTGCTGTATGATTATTTGAGGATATGGCCATGCTATGTACATCCCCCTGTTGCGCTTTTGCACATCTGCATCATGTCATCACACATGCGTTGTATGTTGTCTTTTGTCACGGGAAGCCGGAAGGTCCATATCACCTTATTAACTGCACACATGGGGCACTGCACCCCCGAATGCGCAAGTAAGAAGAGATCATTTTCCAGGCTCTCGTGTCCGTAAATGTATTCATATCATGCATCGCATAAGCATCTCTTCATGGCATCATAATGAACATATCGTTCCTGCATTTGTACGTTATCATATTCCAGCATCATATTTTGCATGAGTCATTGCATCTTCATGCATATGGGTTCAACATACTTTTTGTTCTACAAACTGCATACCTTTTGTTTTCATGTTTGCTTATGCATGATCCTTGTGTTTTCCTCTGCAAAACAAAAAAAAAGGAAACATGAAAATTCACACTACATTCTTAGTTGCATGTGTTAGGTACCATGAGCCAACCATGTTGGGATTATAAACCCATTTCTAAAAAAAACAACAAAACAAAATGATTGAGCATGGTACCTAATGCGTCGTTAACTAGGAAATGATGTTTCTTCGGGCATCTCAATCTCATCATTACATTTTCCATGCATAGCATATTCCCGAGTCTTTCATCTCTATGAAATGTTGTCGAAGTATTGGCGATCAAAATTGCCATTCCTTGGGTTATGGGGTTGAACCAAGCTCATGCTTTTACGAAAAGGTTCATCAAGTCAAGTTGAAGTATGGAAGTAACCAACTTGCAAAAAATTGGGGCAAAAGATGGATCGAGTTACATTGTTGCTTCGTCTACTACCAAACACATTTAGGACTGCTGATGTCCCTGTTACTTCCAGTTTCACTTTGACCAACATGCCATGGACCATGTTGAAAATCTAAATTGATTCAACCCCATGTCCTGCGTAAAAATTTGCAATACTTCAATTGTGCATCATTCGTATACATCCATGCTTTTCATTGGTTGCATTGCTCATTGCATTGTTTCCTTGAAAAAAAATGAACTTAATCATTGTTATCAGAAAGAAAAGAACACGCTTTACAGCGCCCTTACCGAACTCGTGCTGGAGCTAGAGTAATGGGTGAAGTAGAGGAGGTGCAAGAGCAGATGAATGCCAACATGGAGGCCATGAAAGAGCAAATGGCCACAATGATGGAGGCCATGATGAGCATGAAGAAGATAATGGAAGCCAATGCGGTTGCAGTTGCCGCTACCAGTGCTATTGCTAAGGTGAACCCGATGCCCCCATCTGGCCTCAACCAAATGAATCATCCAACCTCAGATATGGTAGGAAAAGATTTGGGAAGTACGGGCGGCCCCCATTATGTGCAAATTCAAAACAAGCATGCCTTCCCGCCATATGGCTTGCCTCCCAACTATACACCACCCAATGTGGTGTACACTCCCAGTGAGAATGTCAATAACTCCACTCCCATACTCATTGAGAGCTGACAACCCCAAACTGATCATGCACATGTCTCTCAAACCATGCGGGAGACACATGAAATTCCCCACCATAATCTTTCCGACTTCGAGCCTTGCCTCGGATATGCCACTGAAGGGCAAGTAGTTGGTTGTATACTCCTGCAAAACACTTTGGAGGGCCCTCAGTATCACCCACAACCACACCCCTTGAATTCCACACCGGGTAAAAACCCTCATGCTATGGCAGAAATGGGAGAGTTGGATCATCTAGAGGAAAGGCTCAGGGACATTGAAGGAGGCGAATATTATGCCTTTGCTAACCTAGAAGAGTTGTTCCTAGTACCCAATATCATCACCCCTCCCAAGTTCAAGGTGCTGGACTTTGACAAGTACAAGGGGACTACTTTCCCCAAGAACCATCTAAAGATGTATTGTCAGAAGATGGGGGCATACACAAAAGATGAGGAACTGCTAATACATTTCTTCCAAGAAAGTCTTACTGGGGTAGCTGTCACTTGGTATACTAACTTGGAACCTTCCCCATTCTTGGAAGGACCTAATGGTTGTCTTCGTTAGGCAGTATCGGTACAATTCTGATATGGCTCCGAATAGGATGCAACTATAGAGCATGTGCAAGAGGGGGCACAGATCTTTCAAAGAATACGCCCAAAGGTGGAGGGATCTGGTTGCCCAAGTGGTTCCCTCGATGACAGAGAAATAAATGATAACAATGATAGTAGACACATTACCAGTGTTCTATTATGAAAAATGGTGGGTTACACACCTTCAAGCTTTGTGGATTTGGTCTTTGAGGGCGAAATGATCGAAGTGGGTCTGAAAAGAGGCAAATCTGATCATCATGTTTTGATAAATGCAAAAACTGGGGCAAATGAAGAGGGTGAGAATGAGGGAGAAACCCATGCTATGACTGCCATTCCTATACGGCCAAGTTTCCCACCAACCCAACAATATCATTACTCAGCCAATAACAACCCTTCTCCTTACTCACCACCCAATTATCTACAAAGGCCATCCCTAAATCAACCACAAAATCCACCTACCACACAACGAATGCTAAACACCACCTTTAGCACGAACCAAAACACCAACCAAGGAAGGAATTTTGCAGCAAAAAGCCTGTAGAATTCACCCCAATTCTGGTGTCCTATGCTAACTTGCTCCCTTATCTACTTGATAATGCAATGGTAGCCATAACCCCTGCTAGGTTTCCTAACCCTTCATTTTTCCGAGGATACGACTCGAATGCAACATGTGCATATCATGGAGGAGTTCCGAGACATTCCATTGAGCACTGTATGACCTCGAAGCGTAAGGTGCAAAGTCTAATTGATGCGGGCTGGCTGAAATTTGAGGAGAATCGCTTGTGAATCCTAACATTGACAAGCGACACCACACATGGGGTAATTTTGAAAGCTATTGTTAGATGTCTCTAATGACTCATCAGGATTTTCAAGTTTATGCGATTATTGTAAACCATAGTTACAATGTAAATAAAATGGATAAATTTGACATCTTTGTCCGTCATCCTCTTGTAATTACATCTTTGCTTCCACTGGAATGTGGGTGCAAGCCATTGGTTTGTTTGCTCAAGCGACATACGCTCCTGAGTTTGGACTTCCAAGACCATTCAATTACTCGTGCTACACATTTGGTGAGGATGCCGTAAACAACGAGTAAAGCAGAAAAGTTCAAAAAGAAAAGGAAAAAAAGCATTTGATTGACTGTCTTTTCAAGTAAAATATAGACGTTCATGTGACCTCATTTTATCATTCCAGAAAGTTTATCTTTTATAGAGAGAAGTGAGTTATCAAGAATAGGAGTCATTTGACTTAATCCGTCAACTGAAAAAAATCCTTCAACTATTTCTCGTCCTTGGAAAATTCTTTTTGCAAGAATCAACCACTTCTTTCATTCTTCCTTGCTACAAGGTTGTGAAAGCAAAACAACGATGGTTACCTCAGAGCCCTACATTGGGGCAATGAAAGGCACCATGCATAAACCTCAAGCGAACCTAGGGGTAGATTAGAAGTTCTCACCTAATAGGTTCCCTGCTACAAGGTCATGACGAAAGACAACGATGGTTAACTCAGAGCCCTACACTGGGGCAATGAAAGGCACCATGCATAAACCTCAAGTGAACCTAGGGGCAGATTAGTTCTCACCCAATAGGTTCCCTGCTACAAGGTCATGACGAAAGACAATGATTGGTACCTCAAAGCCTTACACTAGGACAATGAGGGGCACCGTGCATGAGCCTCAAGCGAACCTAGGGGCAGATCAAAAGTTCTCATCATCGATGTTTTTAACCATAAAAAGGGGGACAAACCCTAGGATTTCAATGGATTGATTAAACGTCAAACGGCTCCATTGCCGTCACTCCAAAATGGTCAAGTAACTAAATCAAACAGAACATACACTCTAAGGGAGTTCCCGAAGAGATTTGCAAAAGATAGGATAAGGTTGCATGACTTATCACCTCTTTCAAAAATCAAATCAAAATCACAAAATAGGGAAAAAATGTCTTGAACATTATACAACTTTCCATGACATTGCATTGTTGCATACGAAGTTTGTATTTACCGCATTTCAAGATGAAAGTTGCATGCATCTGCATCCCTAAAAATAATGTTAATTGCATAGATTTCCTACAACTAATGTCCAACCTTTTAAATTTAGGATGGCCGACCCTCTCAATGAGTCAATCTCGTGCTGTCTCATAAGGGTGGGCCCTGGGTACTAGTACCCTCGCCTTCAGAGGACTACACACCCTCGCCTTCAGAGGGCTGCACGCCCTTGCCTTTAGAGGGCTACACGCCCTCACCTTCAGAGGGTTACATTTCCTCACATTCAGAGGACTACACGCCCTTGCCTTTAGAGGACTACATGTCCTCACCTTCAGAGGGCTACACGCCCTCACTTTCAGAGGACTACACGTCCTCGCCATCAGAGGGCTGCACGCCCTCGCCTTCATAGGACTACACGTCCTCCCCTTCAGAGGACTACACGTCCTCGCCATCAGAGGGCTACGCACCCTCGCCTTTAGAGAACTACACGTCCTCGCCTTCAGAGGACTACAAGTCCTCGCCTTCAGAGGACTACACGTCCTCACCTTCAGAGGACTACACATCCTCACATACAGAGGACTACACATCCTCGCCTTCAGAGGGCTGCACGCCCTAGCTTTCAGAGGGCTACACGCCCTCATCTTCAGAGGGTTGCTCGCCTCACCTTCAGAGGGCTACATGCCCTCGCCTTTAGAGGGCTGCACGCCCTCGCCTTTAGAAGACTACATGTCCTCGCCTTCAGAGGGCTACATGTCCCCACCTTCAGAGGGCAACACGCCCTCGCCTTCAGAGGACTACACGTCCTCGTCTTCAGAGGCCTACACGTCCTCACCTTGAGAGGGCTACACGCCCTCTCCTTCAGAGAACTACAAGTCCACACCTACAAAGGGCTACATGCCCTCGCCTTCATAGGACTACACGTCCTCGCCGGCAGAGGGCTACACGTCCTCCCTTCAGAGGGATGCACACCCTCGCCTTCATAGGTCTACACGTCCTCCCCTTCAGAGAACAACACGTCCTCGCCTTCAGAGGGCTACATGTCCCCACCTTCAGAGGGCAACACGCCCTCGCCTTCAGAGGACTACACGTCCCCGTCTTAAGAGGACTACACGTCCTCACCTTGAGAGGGCTACACGCCCTATCCTTCAGAGGACTACACGTCCTCACCTTCAGAGGACTGCACGTCCTCGCCTTCAAAGGACTACACGTCCTCACCTACAAAGGGCTGCATGCCCACGTCTTCAGAGGACAACACGCCCTCGCCTTTAGAGGACTACACGTCCTCACCTTCAGAGGGCTACACGTCCTCGCATTTAGAGGACAACACATCCTCGCCTTCGGAGGGCTGCACGCCCTCGCCTTCAGAGGGCTACATGCACTTATCTTCAGAGGGCTGTTCGCCCTCGCCTTCAGAGGGCTACACGCCCTCACCTTCAGAGGGCTTAACGCCCTCGCCTTCGGAGGGCTATACGCCCTCGCCTTCAGAGGACTACACATCCTCGCCTTCAAAGGGCTACATGTCCTCACCTTCAGAGGGCTACACACCCTTTGCCCTTAGTGGACTATACGTCCTCACCCTCAAGAGAACTACACGTCCTCGCCTTTAGAGGACTACATGTCCTCACCTTGAGAAGGCTACACGCCTGCGCCTTCAGAGGACTTCACAACCTCACCTTCAGAGGGCTACACGCCCTCGCTTTCAGAGGACTACACGTCATCGCCTTGAGAGGGCTACACGCCCTCGCCTTAAGAGGACTACTCGTCCTCGCCTTCAGAGGGCTACATG